>NC_043976.1:9376767-9622535 GCF_902148855.1 Sphaeramia orbicularis
GTATGTATGCACGTATGTGTATATGTATGTGTGTGTATATGCATATGTATGTGTATGTATATGTGTTTATGTATATGAATATGTATATACTGTATATGTATGTATGTGTGTGTATATGAATATGTATATGTATGTGTGTATTTGTATATGTATGTGTGTGTATGTGTATATATATATATATATATATATATATATATATATATATATATATATATATATATATATATGTGTGTGTGTGTGTGTGTTTGTGTGTATATGTGTGTGTATATATGTCAAACTGATGCAATGAGTAGCTTCTCATGTTTTTAAATAAGCATAGTTTGTTTAGAGCATAAAAACTGGACTGTGTTTCATGTGGTCTGATGAGTCCAGACTGACCCTGTTCTAGAGGGATGGCTGAAGTGATTACCCATCATGCCTAGTGCCTACAGTCCAAGCCTGTGGGGGCAGTGTTCTGGTCTGGGGTTGGTTCAGTTGGTCAGGTCTAGGTTCAGTAACATTATTCAGCTGAACCTGAATATAGTGAATGACCAAGTTTTGGTGCAGGTACATCCCATGATGACAACACAGAGTCCAGACCTGAACCCCACTGACAATATCTGTGATGTGCAGGATCAGACCCTACGTAGCAGTTCGACTCTTCCATCATCATTACAAAACGTTGGCAAAAAACTAATACAAACTCTTGATGGAAATACATGTTGTAACATAATTGTGACATTACATAAGTGTTGTGTAAATGTACAGTGAATACGTCGTGTAATCAATGCTAGAGGTGGTCCAACAACATTGTGTGTGAGGCTTTTTTTTGGCTGAACAGTGTATAATCGGAACATTTCTGATCCATGTTTAATAACAAGAGTTTCACAGCTTTATTGATTTAAAAAAAAAACAAAAAAAAAACAAAGTCCACTGCAAAGGACATGCCGTAAAAATTTTAAAAAATGCATCTGAAAAAACTGTTCCATCGTGCTGTTTCCAATAAAGGCAATTATTTCATGAAAAAAAAAAAAAGAAAAAAGGCAAAACTTGTACTTTCCTGGGTCTCTGGAGGATATTATGTTTTAACTGCCGATGGTGATTTTGGATTGATCTTGAATGTAATTTGTTAATATTTTATCTGCCTCGACTAAAAGAACTGCCTTATTGTTGTTTACATGGTCAGATTTAGGCATTAAAGGCAGTTGGGTTTGTTTGGCAGAGATACTAGTGCTTGGTTTCATACAAAAAACATCCGAAAAGATGTGATAGAATGAATCGCAATGTGTTTATTCACCCTCACAGACCCAAACAGCCACTGCTGACCAAAAGCATCTACTGATCTAAAATGTTCAATAACTGTTGAGCCACTAATCCTATCAATACTTGTAAATAATTCAGGTAAAATGCAGTTTGTCCGTTTTTCAGCAGCATCAGATATGACCCATGTGGACGTTCAGAGGCTCCGTAGTGAACATGGAAACACCGTCATCTTCTACAACAGTGATTCACCAGTAAAACCCATGGAGTTGGATTAATGACAGTGGGTGTAAACATTCATTTTCATGTTCAGTTAATGAAATATTTTGCTGATAAAGTCACATTTTCCTCAGTTTTCTCTGTTCTGATGCAACTACCTTTGAATTTACTCTGAGTTTTTATCAACACCTACATCACACGAGTCAAACACACGGCCACCAAACCACAACCGGCCCACCAAAGGTTCCATTCTGGCCCAGTGGATGAATTTGTGAAAAGCAGAAATGACATTTAATGGTCAAGGGTGTTCAATTCATTTTAGTTCAGGGGTCACATTCAGTCCAATTTGATCTCAAACCAAAATCATTTACGGATATAAAAAGTTAAATAACTGTTGATCCACTAATCCACAGGTGTCAAACATGCGGCCCGGGGGCCAAATCCGGCCCGCCAAAGGGTCCCGTCCGGCCCTTGGGATGAATTTGTGAAATGCAAAAATTACACTAAGATATTAACAGTCCTTTCATTTCAGGTTCCAAATTCAGACCAATTCAATCCCAAGCGGGCAGGACCAGTAAAATACTATCATAATAACATAGAAATAATGACAACTCCAAATTTTTCTTTGTAAACATAAATATTTTCATGTATTTACACTAAAACAAAGTTTAATTTGGCAAAAAATGTGAAAAACCTGAACAAATATGAACAACCTGAAATGTCTTAAGACACAGGTGTCAAACATGCGGCCAAATCCGGCCCGCCAAAGGGTCCAATCCGGCCTGTGAGATGAATTTGTGAAATGCAAAAATTACACTGAAGATATTAACAGTCAGTCATTTTACTTCAGGGCCCATACTTAAAGCCCTACTTTACTTTGTTTTATCGTTCCTCTGTTGAGTCTGTTTTATCTTTTTGCCTGGTGGCGTGGTTCAGTCAGATCTCAGTTGCAGAGAGAAACTCACTAAATCAAATAGTGAGATGGTCCAGTCGCCTGATTGGTGAGTCCCAGTCTTGTCCCGCCTCCCTGTACACTAAACAGGTCCAGAGGATGGCTTCATCAGTGCTTAATAATGACTCCCATTCTTTACCAGGTGAATTCCAGCTCCTTTCCTCTGGACGGAGGTTCTTAGTCCCAAGGTGCAGGACACAGCGTTATAAAAATAGCTTTGTTCCTGTCGCCATCACTGAGCTCAATAAGAAATAGTGACATTGCACTTTACTAACTTATTTAGTTATTTATTCCATTTCTTTGCTCTATTTATTACCTCCGCCAAGGAGGTTATGTTTTTGCCAGGGTTTGTTTGTTTGTCTGTCCGTTAGTGTGCAACATAACTCAAAAAGTTATGGACAGATTTGGATGAAATTTTCAGGGTTTGTAGGAAATGGGATAAGGAAGAAATGGTTAAATTTTGGTGGTGATCGGGGGTGGGGGGGCCCACGGGGGGGCCATTGATCAGCCTTGGCGGTGGTCTGCGCTCTCCAAGTGCTTCTAGTTATTGACTTTCTGCGTCTTCTCAAAAAACGTTCCTCTTCTTCGTGGTATTTGTCCAGTATGGTTAATTAAGAGCAGCGCCCCCTGGTGGATTAGTTGAGAAACGCTCATTCCAACACATTAAATGTCAGTAGCAGCACTTTTTTCCAGTCAGACTAATGACAATGACAATAAAGCACATTTACAAAAGGAACTAAGAACTGTAATGGGATTATTAAGTACTCGTATCGGTACTTGGTATCGATAAGTACTTGTACGATAAGTACTTGTACCATTTGGATGTTCAGAGGCACCATAGTTACCGTGGAAACACTGTCATCTTCTACAGCATTGATTCACCAGTAAAACTCATGGAGTTGGATCAATGACAGTGGATGGACACACTGGGTTTATGTTCAGTAAATGACAGATTTTGTAGATAAAGTCACGTTTTCTTAATTTTTCTGTTTCTGATATCATGACAGTCAACTTTAATCTGAGCTTTTATGAACATCTACATGATCAGGAAATTACATATGAGAAAATACAGGATTTTCATCGAAAAAATGAAAGATACAGAGGATAATGGCGATAAATCACTTAAGAAAAGTTAAATATAGAGCAAAATTCATTTGGGAACTGACACATAAATAGAACTGGGTCTTTATGGGTTAAATATGGGAAAACATCTGCATTTCACTGAGAAAAAAAAACAATCAAAATATAGAAAATAGTGTTATAACAAAATAAATGGTGATAAAACACTAAAGCACAGACATATCTACACTGTAAAAAAAAAAAAAAAATCCTGTTTTTATGGAAAAAAACTGGCAGCTGTTGTTTCCAGAACAATACTGTAAAATACACATCCGACTGTAAACATATTTACAGAGTAACATGTAGATTTAACATTTTAAACACGTAGATTTGACAGTTTAAACATGTAGATTTAAGAGTTTAAACACGTAGATTTAACATTGGATTTAAATGGTAAATGGACTGCACTTATCTAGCACATTTTCTCCACCTTCATGGTGTCCAAAGCACTTTCCAAAACCACCAGGTCCAACTGGGAGCAGTTCAGGGTTCAGTGTCTTCCATGGACACTTCAACATATGGACAGTATGAGCCAGGATTCAAACCACCAACCCTTTGGTTATTGGACGAGCCTCTCTACCAACTCTACCAACCCATTAAATTTACATGTTTAAAATGTTAAATTGTTAAATGTTTACTTTTTTTAATTAGTTTTTTTATAAAAGAAAAAGCAAATAGGCCGTTATTTCAACATTATGGTCTTGCAGTTTAAACGGCACCACATTGTTTTTCAATTTCCAGTTTTACTTTCTAAAAACAATAGAAGTACATCATTTCTACACACAAATCTGGTTTTGTTCACATACTCTTCCTGTAAAAACTACAGCTATATTTGTTTTAATCGATAACACAAAAATCTTTTCAAATAAACAACTTTGCATTGTATTATCACTTACAGTTTTTTTATGTTGCAATTTTACAACTTTTTAGTGTTAATTCTACAGTCATTTTTTACAGTGTAATCCAAACCAGGACCTTTTCTTAAACACTCACCAGTTTTTTTTTTGGCTAAATATGAAATCCTATGAGTGTCACGATGCAAACTTGAGTCTCTGGTGAGAAATTCTTGGATTTTGTTAATCCACCACCCACTACCTCATGCTCATTGAGGAAAAGCAACAAAGATTATACTTATCTACGGGTTGCAAAAACTGTACAATGGCAACATTTTCTTCTGGCATCTGCTTTGGTATTTAGCGAACTCCAAGTATGTTGCTGAAGGTGGGGAAATATTAGAGCGTGGTTGAGATGACATTTGAGGGAAAAAAAAAACCAACAAAATAAAAGATATGATGTTATTTCAGATATTAATCATCTCATTTGGAAGTTTGTACATTAAGTTTCATTCCAGAGAAGTGTAAGAACAGTGTATGAGAGCCGAGAACACCCTTGAAAATCCAGCATAAGTCAAAACTTTATGCATATTCACAAAAGTAGTGGAGCATCACAACTCATCAGCATCATCCAGTTGTTTATGTAACATTGGGGCCACAGTAATTATGCGAGTACACCATTGTAATTTATGGGAAACGTGTCCTATTTTGATGTAGAAGGATTAAGAAGCCTCCGAGGCTTTTTGACACCAATTCACACAGGAATGAATGCAAAACACTCTCTGCATGTCACCGACAGCCAGATCTGCATCAACAACATTGTGTCGGGGAAAAGATTACACCGACGATGAGCGTGTTCGTGCAGCGTAGTCATCCGAGCAGTTTGTTACTTTTTTTTTTTTCTTTTTTTTTTTTTTTTTTTTTCCCTTGATGTAAAGCAATGAGTTGTCTGGCCTCATTTCTCCAAAACCATTCCCATTCCATCTGTCTGATCTGTTGTAGAAAATTGTGAAAAAAAAAAAAATAGAGAAAGAATCGGTAGTTTTAGAAACGAAAGTTAAGTGTTGGAAATGTGAGGACTGCTGGTTCTTTAAATGCGGTGATGCTCCTTCCACCTGTAAAGCACTCCTACGAGGTGTAATTTAGGCTTTTTTTAAAGATGAAAAGATGCTTTAACAACTTTACTCAACAGTCACACCACATTTAAATGAAATCGCTGTGTTTCAAAAGAAAGAGTTCATATCAAATAATTGCATAATAAATTGAAATGTCTAACATAAGAGTGGCATTAAATATTCAGCTCTTTAATTTGAAGATTCTCCGTCTAAAAAAATCCACCACTTCTAAATTAATATAAAACGATGCCAGGGGGTGGGCAACATTTATCTGGAATAAACAGACACTGCTCTTTGGGCAATGAGTCTCTACTGTCATCTTTTCACAAGGACTAAAACATTCTTCTGCTCCCACTTAAAACATCAACAACTCTATCCATGTGGGCAGGGTAAATAAAAAGGTTTTACAGGACGACAGTGCTTTTCTAGCCTGACCCTAACCACACACTGTTTGTTTTCAATTTCCTACCAACTTCTGCGTAGGATTGGCTTGTCAGCTCCCTCTTGTATGCGTGGGGCTTTTCCACAATTATCAAAACAAAGCAAACAAATTTGTTTGTGATATGCCGCTCAGCGCTCACACAGGCTCCCTTTTGGGAGGTTCACAAAAAACCCAATAGCTGGAGTGACACAATAATTACTAGCACCCCTGGTTTCAGTCATATCAGACCAAAAATAGTATACTGTTATTGTAAACATGCTGAGAAAATAAGAATATTTACCACTAGAAAAGGACCCCACTGAGCATGAGGACGACTGACAACCTTTAACTTCAGAGCAGTTTTGTTTTTAAGAATATAGTTATTAAATTTTCATTTTTCAAAACAACACAAAACAAAACTACGGTGGCCCAGAGGTGCAACAGCCCAAAAAATTATCCACTAGCCCAAAAAATTATCCACTATAAGAAATAAACAAGAGAACAGCCCAAAAAATTATCCACTATAAGAAATAAACAAGAGAAAAGCCCCCAAAAAAATTTCCACTACAAGAAAAAACAAGAGAACAGGCCAAAAAATTATCCACTATAAGAAAAAAAAAGAGAACAGCCCAAAAATATTTTCCACTATAAGAAAAAAAGAGAACAGCCCCAAAAATTATCCACTATTAGAAATAAAAGCAAACAGCCCAAGAAATTATCCACTATAAGAAAAAAAAAAGAGAACAGCCCAAAAAATTATCCACTATAAGAAAAAAAAAGCAAACAGCCCAAGAAATTATCCACTATAAGAAAAAAAAGAGAACAGCCCAAAAAATTATCCACTATAAAAAAAAAAGAGAGAGAACAGCCCAAACAATTATCCACTAGCCCAAAAAATTATCCACTATAAGAAATAAACAAGAGAAAAGCCCCCAAAAAAATTTCCACTACAAGAAAAAACAAGAGAACAGGCCAAAAAATTATCCACTATAAGAAAAAAAAAAAGAGAACAGCCCAAAAATATTTTCCACTTTAAGAAAAAAAAGAGAACAGCCCCAAAAATTATCCACTATTAGAAATAAAAGCAAACAGCCCAAGAAATTATCCACTATAAGAAAAAAAAGAGAACAGCCCAAAAAATTATCCACTATAAAAAAAAAAGAGAGAGAACAGCCCAAACAATTATCCACTAGCCCAAAAAATTATCCACAATAAGAAAAAAACCAAACAGCCCAAGAAATTATCCAGTATAAGAAAAAGAAGAGAACAGCCCATAAAATTATCCACTATGAGGGAAAAAAATTTTTGGGGCTGTACTTTTTTTTTTTTTTTTTTCTCATAGTGGATAATTTTTGGGCTGTTCTCTTTTTTTCTTACAGTGGATTTTTTGGGGGCTGTTTTCTTTTTTTCTTATAGTGGATAATTTTTTGGGCTGTTCTCTTGTTTTTCTTATAGTGGATAATTGTTATAGTGTCTAATTTTTGGGGCTACTCTCTTTTTTTCTTACAGTGGATAATTTTTATAGTGGGTAATTTTTGGGGCTGCTCTCTTTTTTTCTTGTAGCGGATAATTTTTTGGGCTGTTCTCTTATTTTTCTTATAGTAGATAATATTTATAGTGGCTAATTTTTGGGGCTGCTCTCATTTTTTTCTTATAGTGGCTAATTTTTGGGGCTGTTCTCTTTTTTTCTTACAGTGGATACTTTTTGGGGCTGCTCTTTTGTTTTCTTACAGTGGATAATTTTTGGGGCTGCTCTCTTTTTTTCTTATAGTGGCTAATTTTTGGGGCTGCTCTCTTTTTTTCTTACAGTGGCTAATTTTTGGGGCTGCTCTCTTTTTTTCTTATAGTGGCTAATTTTTGGGCTGCTCTCATTTTTCTTATAGTGGCTAATTTTTGGGGGCTGCTCTCTTTCTTTCTTACAGTGGCTACTTTTTGGGGCTGCTCTTTTTTTCTTACAGTGGCTAACTTTTGGGGCTGCTCTCTTTCTTTCTTATAGTGGCTACTTTTTGGGGCTGCTCTCTTTTTTTCTTATAGTGGATAATTTTTGGGGCTGCTCTCATTTTTTCTTATAGTGGCTAATTTTGGGGGCTGCTCTCTTTTTTTCTTACAGTGGCCAATTTTTGGGGCTGCTCTCTTTTTTTCTTATAGTGGATAATTTTTGGGGCTGCTCTCTTTTTTTCTTACAGTGGCCAATTTTGGGGCTGCTCTCTTTTTTTCTTACAGTGGCTAATTTTTGGGGCTGCTCTCTTTTTTTCTTATAGTGGCTAATTTTTGGGGCTGCTCTCTTTTTTTCTTATAGTGGATAATTTTTGGGGCTGCTCTCTTTTTTTCTTACAGTGGCTAATTTTTGGGGCTGCTCTCTTTTTTTCTTACAGTGGCCAATTTTGGGGGCTGCTCTCTTTCTTTCTTATAGTGGATCATTTTGGAGCTGCTCTCTTTCTTTCTTACAGTGGATAATTTTTGGGGCTGCTCTCTTTTTTTCTTACAGTGGCTAATTTTTGGGGCTGCTCTCTTTTTTTCTTACAGTGGCTAATTTTTGGGGCTGCTCTCTTTTTTTCTTACAGTGGCTAATTTTTGGGGCTGCTCTCATTTTTTCTTACAGTGGCTAATTTTTGGGGCTGCTCTCTTTTTTTCTTACAGTGGCTAATTTTGGGGGCTGCTCTCTTTTTTTCTTATAGTGGCTAATTTTTGGGGCTGCTCTCTTTTTTCTTATAGTGGATAATTTTTGGGGCTGCTCTCTTTTTTTCTTACAGTGGCTAATTTTTGGGGCTGCTCTCTTTTTTTCTTATAGTGGATAATTTTTGGGGCTGCTCTCTTTTTTTCTTACAGTGGCTAATTTTTGGGGCTGCTCTCTTTTTTTTCTTACAGTGGCCAATTTTGGGGGCTGCTCTCTTTCTTTCTTATAGTGGATCATTTTTGGAGCTGCTCTCTTTCTTTCTTACAGTGGCTAATTTTTGGGGCTGCTCTCTTTTTTTCTTACAGTGGCTAATTTTTGGGGCTGCTCTCTTTTTTTCTTACAGTGGCTAATTTTTGGGGCTGCTCTCTTTTTTTCTTACAGTGGCTAATTTTTGGGGCTGCTCTTTTGTTTTCTTACAGTGGATAATTTTTGGGGCTGCTCTCTTTTTTTCTTACAGTGGCTAATTTTTGGGGCTGCTCTCTTTTTTTCTTACAGTGGCTAATTTTGGGGGCTGCTCTCTTTTTTTCTTATAGTGGCTAATTTTTGGGGCTGCTCTCTTTTTTTCTTATAGTGGATAATTTTTGGGGCTGCTCTCTTTTTTTCTTACAGTGGCTAATTTTTGGGGCTGCTCTCTTTTTTTCTTATAGTGGATAATTTTTGGGGCTGCTCTCTTTTTTTCTTATAGTGGCTAATTTTTGGGGCTGCTCTCTTTTTTTCTTACAGTGGATAATTTTCGGGGCTGCTCTCTTTCTTTCTTATAGTGGATCATTTTTGGGGCTGCTCTCTTTCTTTCTTACAGTGGATAATTTTTGGGGCTGCTCTCTTTTTTTCTTACAGTGGCCAATTTTTGGGGCTGCTCTCTTTTTTTCTTATAGTGGATAATTTTTGGGGCTGCTCTCTTTTTTTCTTACAGTGGCCAATTTTTGGGGCTGCTCTCTTTTTTTCTTACAGTGGCTAATTTTTGGGGCTGCTCTCTTTTTTTCTTATAGTGGCTAATTTTTGGGGCTGCTCTCTTTTTTTCTTACAGTGGATAATTTTTGGGGCTGCTCTCTTTTTTCTTACAGTGGATAATTTTCGGGGCTGCTCTCTTTTTTTCTTACAGTGGCTAATTTTTGGGGCTGCTCTCTTTTTTTCTTACAGTGGCCAATTTTGGGGGCTGCTCTCTTTCTTTCTTATAGTGGATCATTTTTGGGGCTGCTCTCTTTCTTTCTTACAGTGGCTACTTTTTGGGGCTGCTCTTTTTTTCTTACAGTGGCTAATTTTTGGGGCTGCTCTCTTTCTTTCTTATAGTGGATAATTTTTGGGGCTGCTCTCTTTTTTTCTTACAGTGGCCAATTTTTGGGGCTGCTCTCTTTTTTTCTTACAGTGGCTAATTTTTGGGGCTGCTCTCTTTTTTTCTTATAGTGGCTAATTTTTGGGGCTGCTCTCTTTTTTTCTTATAGTGGCTAATTTTTGGGGCTGCTCTCTTTTTTTCTTACAGTGGATAATTTTCGGGGCTGCTCTCTTTTTTTCTTACAGTGGCTAATTTTTGGGGCTGCTCTCTTTTTTTCTTACAGTGGCCAGTTTTTGGGGCTGCTCTCTTTTTTTCTTATAGTGGATAATTTTTGGGGCTGCTCTCTTTTTTTCTTACAGTGGCTAATTTTTGGGGCTGCTCTCTTTTTTTCTTATAGTGGCTAATTTTTGGGACTGCTCTCTTTTTTTCTTACAGTGGATAATTTTCGGGGCTGCTCTCTTTTTTTCTTACAGTGGCTAATTTTCGGGGCTGCTCTCTTTTTTTCTTATAGTGGATAATTTTGGGGGCTGCTCTCTTTTTTTCTTACAGTGGATAATTTTCGGGGCTGCTCTCTTTTTTTCTTATAGTGGATAATTTTCGGGGCTGCTCTCTTTTTTTCTTATAGTGGATAATTTTGGGGGCTGTTGCACCTCTGGGCCACCACACAAAACAGCTCAGCACCACAGTCAAGACAAAGAGAGATTTACAGTCAGCATAGACACAGATCACACTCACATCTATAATATGATAAAAGTCCATTTCAGAGCAGATGAAAGCTCCAGACAGAAGTGAGGACACATTTCCTTCAGTCTTGTCCAAGAAGGGTTTTTCGAATGCGGTTGAATTTGTCGATCTAAGAATGTGCCAAACGTGTCAAACAGTCAAGCAGAATGTGCTCCAGTATTGGCTTCCTCCATCCAGAAATAGTTGGAGGTTTACTAGAAGTCCACTGTGGTAGTATAATCTTTTGGGCACAGAATATTAAAAACAATTTCCCATTATGTTTATTACTAGTACACTTATTTGGTAAGTTCAGAGCATTTTGTCGACTCCTCTGAAGTTTCCAGTCTTTGCGCGAGTTTTCACACGTCACTCTGAATTCCTACACAGATGAAAAAAATGATCACACATCACTGTTATTAACCCTTTAGGCGTCGGAGAAGTGGTCTGAGATAAAGTCATACTGTAAATGAGAAAAAATATTAGGTATCACTCAAAGTTTATGGTGGGAGCAAATATACTCGTTTAACCCTTTCATGCACGAATTATGAGAACCTTAATCAAAAATTTTTCCTGAGTGTTTTTATTCCTCTTTAGGCGTGAAAAAAACAATGCGATTGAAAATTTTCTTCCGAAAAATAATAAAAGAAAAAAAATAAAATAAAATAATTTTAAAAAATTTTAAAAATACATTTAAAAAAAATAATGAAAAAAAAATTCTTATGAACTTATTTTTCATGAATTTGCAAAAATATCCACTCAGCTGGACACCACACGTTAAATTTTTGACACACAGAAACATGTATTTACTGATAAATGGTGTGAAAACTATGGGGAGAGCTTGTGATTCTGGGGGTTTATGCTCAGGAGAGATCTACATAATGTTACCAATTCATTTCATAAAAGATATGTAGTGTCTTAAAACTTTAATAAAGATATGTGTAAAAAAAAAAAAAAAAAAAAAAAAAAAAACCAAAAAGAACAACAAAATCCATGAATATACAAGAGAACAGCTGTAGAATAGCTGTCCACTGTAGTGACCAGTATGCATGAAAGGGTTAATTTGCATATTGTGACATCACAGGGCGGCGGACATATTGGATTGTGTAACTTTTCATCAAACTGAACTTTGAACATATTTACATAAAAGTTTTCTTTGTGTTTTTTTTTTTTTTCATCTAATCCTTAAACTAAATTAACTTAAATATTAGTAGAAAGTAAAATGCAGTAAGTTTTTGTGTCTTTTTATCCAAGCAGCAGAGCAGTCAGATCTGTCCTTATCTATCCAAACTAAAACTAAACCAACTTTATTTACTCACTTATTAAACCATCAAGACCCAAAAAGCCACTGGTGATACAAACCGTCTACTGATCTAAACTGTTTAATAGCTTTTGATCCACTAATTCGATCAATCCATGTAAATAATTGGTGTAAAATATAGTTTGTCATCTTTTCATGGTCCTCAGATATGACCCATTTGGACGTTCAGAGGCTCCGTAGTGAACGTAAAAACACTGTCATCTTCTACAGCATTGATTCAGCAGTAAAACCCATGGAGGTGGATCAATGACAGTGGATGGACACACTGGGTTTATGTTCCATTAATAGGAGATTTTGGTGAAAAAGTCACTTTTTCTTCAGTTTTCTCTGTTTTGATTTAATAACCCTCAACTTCATTTCGAGCTTTTATGAACATCTACTGTATATGATCGGTGAATTAAAAACAGAAAAATACATGATTATCGCAAAAAAAAGCACAAAATACAGAGCATAATATTAGAATGAATGGTGGTAAATTACTTAAGAAAGGTTGAAATAAAGAGAAAAATTCATTTGGGAACTGGTGCAAAAATAGCACTGGGTCTGTATGGGTTAATCCACAGGTGTCAAACATGCGGCCCGGGGGCCAAATCAGGACCGCCAAAGGGTCCAGTCCGGACCTTGGGATGAATTTGTGAAATGCAAAAATTACACTAAGATATGAATAATCCTTTTAGTTCAGGTTCCACATTCAGACCAATTCAATCTCAAGTGGGCAGGACCAGTAAAATACTATTATAATAACATATAGATAATGACAACTCTAAACTTTTCTCTTTGTAAATGTAAATATTTTCATGTATTTACACCAGGGGTCTCAAACTCATCTTCTTTCAGGGGCCACATTCAGCCTGATTTGATCTCCAGTGGGCCAGACCAGTAAAATAATTGCACAATAACCTATAAATAATGACAACTCCATATTTTTGTCTTTGTTTTAGTGCAAAAAAACCTCCCATTAAATTATGAAAATACTTACGTTTATAAACTATCCAAAAAAAACTGTATGAATAACCTGAAAAAAATGAAAATTATTACGAAAAATAAGTGCAGTTTTAAAATATTATGCCTCAACTTATCATTTTTACATGTGCATTACGGATTGAATCTACAAAGACATTAATCGCATAGTAACAGGCAGAAAATTGTTAAAATTGGGCTTAATTTTCTTAAGACATTTCAGGGTGTTCATATTTGTTCAGGTTATTCATATTTTATTGTTGCAGGATAGTTTGTAAATGTAAATATTTTCATAATTTAATGTTTTTTTTTGTATTAAAACAAAGACAACAATTTGAAGTTGTCATTATTTATAGACATAATGTAATTATTTTTTTCACATCAAATGGAGTCATTATTTTTTGTAGGATATTTTACTTGAGATCATATTGGTCTGCATGTGGAACCTGAACTAAAATGAATCTGTGGAATTTTTGCACTTTGCAAATTCATCCCATGGGCCGGATTGGAAACTTTGGCGGGCCGCATTTGGCCCCCGGGCCGCATGTTTGAGACCCCTGATTTACACTAAAACAAAGTATAATTTGGCAAAATATGTGAATAACCTGAACAAATATGAGCAATCTGAAATGTCTCAAGTAGGAATGTCCGATAATGGCTTTTTTTGCCAAAAACTGATATGCCGACATTGTCCAACGCTTAATTTCCGATTTTGATATCTACCGATACCGCTGTCGATATATGTGGGATATGAAACTAATTTTAGGTAACATCACATATCTCCTGTCATGGAATTAACACATCATGCCTAATTTTATTGTGATGCCCCATTGGATGCATTCTCAAATGCAACAAGGCTTTCAAAATGTAAACACTGTCCGTGCAAAGAACACATACTTCATCTTAAATTGTGGAAAAAATGCCATATTTATTTATTTTCTCTCCCTCCCTCCATGAGTCTGTTACAGTGTGGCAACTCTACTGTACAATTTTGAAAACTGCACATTTCTTTCAGCTACAAACAATGCTTCATTTACGCGTTGGTAAATGCCGGCGAAATCAAGGCATTATTTTATCGGTTTTAATGATAGGCAAAAAAAACGATAACGATATTCACCGATATTACATTTTTATGCCAAGACATGCCTAGTCTTAAGAGAAGTAAGTACAATTTTAACAAGATTCTCCCTGTTATTAAATGTTTTGTGTGTTTGTAGATCCACAGCGATCTGTACGTTATAAAGTACATGTGTAAATGATAAACTGAGGCAGAATATTGTTAAAATTACACTTATTTTTTCAGTTTGTTCATGTTATTCACATTATTTGAAAGGATAGTTTGTAGATGTAAACCTTTTCATAATGTAAATTTACTTTTTTTTCACTCTAAAACATAGATAAAAGTTTGGAGTTGACATTATTGATATATTATTATATTATTATTTTACTGGTCCGGCCCAATTCAGATCAAATTTAGCTTAATGTGGAACTGAACTGAAATGAGTTTGACACACCTGGGTTGAACCTTCTCGGGACCACGCCTTTGAAACTGGATTTTCTTCTTCACTTTGAATAGAAACATGCCCTGAAATGGGCCACATGTCCGCCACCTAGTGGTGGGAGGTGGTAATAAGCTGTGGAAACTGTCTGCAGCTGTGGTCTGTTTTATTCAGTTATGTTGTCTGTTGTAATATTGCGAGTTTAGCGCCTAAAGCAGGGGTGTCAAACTCATTTTCTTTCAGGGGTCAAATTCAGCCCAATTTGATCTCCAGTGGGCCGAACCAGTAAAATAATAGCATAATAGCCTGTAAATAATGACAACTCCAAATTTTTTAGCTGCAAAAAATAACATTAAATGATGAAACTATTTCTATCCAAAACAAAAAAGATATGAATAACTAGAAAAAACTGAAGTTTTTGAAGAAAAAAGGCACAATTTTTATCAATATTATGCCTCAACTTATGATTTATACATGTGCAATACAGATTAGATCTACCAAGGCACAAAAAAGGCAGAATATTGTAAAAATTGCATTTATTTTTCTTTAGACACTTCAAGTTGTTCGTATTTGTTCAGGTTATTGACATTTTATTGTTAAAGGATATCAGAATTTAATGTTCTTTGCAATAAATCAAAGAGAAAAAATTGGTGTTGCCATTATTTATAGACATAATATCATATTATTTTTCTCACATTAAACCAAGAAGAAAATTTGGAGTCATTATTTCTAGGTTATTATGCTGTTATTTTTGAGTTTGATGCCCTTGACTGTTAATATCTTCAGGGTAATTTTTGCATTTTGAACTTTGTAAATTCATCTCGCGGGCCAAATTGGAACCTTTGGCGGGCCGGTTTTGGCCCCCGGGACACATGTTTGACACATGTTGTCTAAAGGGTTAATACAGAGCGCATGGATTCAGTGGGAACCATACATCACAACCAAAAGATACTGACGTGTGATGGGAGTCTCAATTTAAATTCATATTTACATGCTTGGGTATCAATCGTTTTATTTGCCTCTTCTTGGATTGCAGATTTTTTAAAAATTTTTTATTTAGTTTCGTTTTTTTCAGACACAAACATAATACAAAACATATGGAAAAAAATAAAACAAAACAAAAGTAAAAAAAAATATGATAATAGAAAAAAGTACAACTGTTGTGCTTGAAAGGGAGTAGGAAGAAGCCAGTGCTTATCCAGTTCTACCCCCGAGTCCAGTCCTCAGTCTGTTAGTGCCGAATCACATATTATACAACATAAGATTATGATCATCCATAAACACACCCCGACAAACCTGTACACCCATACACATACAGTCACATACACACATACATGCACACCAGTTTGTATCTACATCTGTACACCAACCCACGTCCACACCCCCATGTATATACCATGGTTATTATCGTTAACGAAAACTAACAAAATGACAAAAACTAGAATTGTAAAAACATTTTCGTTAACTGAAATAAATTAAAACTATAATTAAAAGAAAAAAAAACATAACTAACTGAAACTGTATTGTGTGATTACAAAACTAACTAAAACGCACAAAAATTCTGGATAAAATTCCCTTTGTTTTCGTCTTTGTCAATGTCGGACTGATATAAAAATCGATGTATTTCCCTCAACCAGTTTTAGCTGCTGGCACCATATGATATTTAACAGTCCGTCACTTCTTGTCACTTGTCGTTTTGTCGTCTTCTGGTCCCCACTCTACCTGGAAATATGTAGACTAAAGTTGGGAGAAAGCAGCAGAAAGAGTCCTGTCTGGGATTTATGTGAATACGACGGAGAAGAAGAGAAAAGATGTAAAGGAACTAAAACTAAACGAAAACTAAGCATTTAGAAAATAACAAAAACTAATAAAAACTAGCAAACCTGCTCTTAAAACTAATTCAAACTGAATTAGAGAACAAAAAAGTCCAAACTAAATAAAACTAAACTATAATGAAAAATCCCAAACTATTATAACCATGGTATATACACATACACACCATACAATACAACAGCCTGACAATCCAAATAGTGTTCACACCCTTCCTTCAGCCAGATATTGTGACAAACCTATTTCTTTGTACTTTTTTTTTTTTTTTTAATGTTTTGACACCGCCTGAGGTCTACCCTCAACCCATTCCAAAGCTTAACCACACACACTGATACACACAAACTTTTCCTGGTTGTCCAGACTGCTGGGACTTTAAAATTCCCACATCCCCTCAGGTTATAGCCCCCCTCTATATGGGCAAATAGTTTTTGTATGTTGGCTGGTTGTTGATTTTTATTGGCTTTATATAGTAGTTGAGTTGTGCAAAAATTTACCAAATCATAGAGTTTGAATAGTTTTGACTGCAGGAATAACAAATGAGTATGATCCAAACAGCCGACTTTATGGAAGACTCTGACTGCACGCTTTTGTAATATGAAGAGAGGGTGCAGTAGGTTAAGTATGGCAGGAGCAGACAGCAGTACAATATACAGAGTGACTTATAATCCACACTGTAAAAAAAAAAAAAAAACATAAAAAAAACCCCAGAAATATTCGGGCAGCAGGGGTGCAGAAAAAATATTGTAAAATAACAGAAAATAACCATCTCAAAAAAATGTGATAATTTTTCATACTGAAAATACAGTTTTTTACCCTAACTTTACATGAGATTGTGCTTTTTTTTTTTTTTTTTTTTTTTTTTTTTTACTTTTTAATGTTTAATAAAGAATATTTACATGTATTAAAACAATCAAATTACCTATAAATATATATATAAATAATTTTCAGTGAGACTAAGTTGTATTAGCCACTGACAAAACCTGTATTTTGACAGTTTATCAGTGCTTATACATGTTACATTCATAAAAATACATTTATTCAACATTTTTGTTGTGACAACACAAGAGATTTGTCAATTAACAAACAAGTCCTGGTAAACTTACAGAATAAATACGTCTTTTACAGTTAATTGTCAGTAATTTTATCTTGTTTTACAATTTTTTTTACAGAATTAAACTTTCAAATAACAGTTTAATCTCATAAATAGAAAAGAAATGTTTGTGACATTACAATTTGCAAATATATTATAACTGTATTTTTCTGTGAAAAAAGAAAAAATTTCCTTAAAAAATGGAAATTTTATTGTTATTCACAGTTACAGTTTTTTTGTGTGTGTTATTTTACATTTGACGTGTAAAAATCACAGTCTATTTTTTTCATTTCATTGATATTTTCCATTATCTTAAAAATACAGGAAAAATCTGTAAAATAAACAGTGAAAATTTTGTTAAATTACAGGTTGTTTTTTTTTTTTTTTACAGTGCAGGACATGTTTAGCTTTGTTAATGATGGAAATGCTTTTGGATACTTTAGCTTGTATGAACCTTATGTGTGATTTCCAGCTTAATTTACTGTCAATAATTATTCCTAAAAATGTGTATTCTCACGCTATTTCTATAGGAACGCCATCTATGTATATGAGTAATTCTGAAGTTTCTTTATAATTACCAAACAACAATGCCTTAGTGTTCTTTACATTTAGTGATAATTTATTCATGTCCATCCATAATTTTATTTTGCTTATTTTAATCTATTGGCTAAAATTTACTTAGGGGGTCGAATGAGTGGCCATTTTTGTCAAAAAAAAAAAAAAAAAAAATTGTAAGAAATGCATAGAACTGTGTTGAAATGATGCTAATACATTTGTGCACAGACTACTGATATTATTTGACAGTGGAAGTTATATATTCAGAAATATTGGATTTTGAATAGCACGTGGTGGACGGACGTGACATTACCCATGATGCTCTGGTCAGTACCAGTACTTTATTAGTAATAAACTTCTATACTTACTATTGCTAATTCTCCTCTTATTCATAAATGTTAGTATTGTGGATCTAAAACAATACCAGCTGACACAAAAACACTAAATGTGTCAGTGGACGGATGTGACATGGTTGTTCCAGATCCCATCATACTGATGCTCTGCAGCCATGTCACCGTTTCCACAAATGATCCCTGTGCAAAAACTAGGATCAGAATTATTTATTGTGTAGTTTATCATCATACTAAAGAGTAAATAACAATATAGAATTGTTATTTCTTTATAAAAAGGCTTTTATTAAACTGTTGTTAATGCTTTTGGCAGCGAGGAAAAAGACTATCACTAGAAAATGGTTAAAGCCTGAAGCACCCACAACAGAAGAATGGATCAACACCGTACAGGACATTTACATTCTGGAGAAGTTGACATTTTGTTTTAAGGGTTGAAAGGAATGTTTTTTCACTATTTGGTGAAAATGGACAAACTATGTTAAATTTGTAATGGATGTGGAATGAATACACTGGTGATGTGAATACTTGTACATGTGAAGCATTTCTGTTTAGACTGATGTAAACATACACACCTTGAAGTGTCTTGTCTTATTGATGAAGTAGTGGAGTTAAGCCCTCTTGTCCATCCCACTTTTCTTTCTTTCTTTCTTTATTTTATACGTTCTTTATATGACAAAAAATCATGGATAAGCATTTTTTCATTTGACGGGTAGAAATTGAACTGTGCCTGCAACAGAAGTTTTGTAACATGCTTTTCCAAATAAACAAAGAACTAAAAAAAAAAAAGAAAAACGCTTATTATTAGAAAACTGTTGATTTAAAAAGTGACGTGTGACATTCTTAATGTATGTATTGGCGTTACATAAGCAGGATGGATCAGCACCATACTCCATACTGCAACCTGTAAAATAATAATAATAATGATAATAATAATAATAATAATAATAATAATTTATTTGTAAAGCCCTTTCAATCAAAGTGCTGTACAGATATAAAATCAATCACAGTAAAACATAAAAACTAAAAACATTAACACAGTAAAAACAAATCAAGACATATGACACAGAGTAAACAAGTGGGTCTTGAGCTTTGCTTTAAAAACATCCACAGAACATGCCTGCCTTCTGTCCACAGGAAGACTGTTCCAAAGTGTTGGCGCACAGAAAGAAAAGGCTGGCTCACCAACAGTCTTTTTCCTGACTTTAGGCACAGTCAGGAGGCCAGATCCTTGTGAGCGAAGAGCACGAGAAGGTGCACACAGTCTAACCAGATCCGTTAAGTAAGAAGGTGCCGCTCCATTTAAAATTTTATAAGTCAATAAAAGCACCTTAAAATCAGCACAAACCTGACATGGACGCCAGCGAAGAGAGGCCAACACCGGGGTAATATGATCATATTTCCCAGCTCCAGTCATAACCCGAGTTGCAGCATTTTGCACCATCTGCAGGACTCGGAAAGTTTTTTTGGGTAATCCTGAGAGAAGAGCATTACAATAGTCCAAACGAGTTGTTACGAAAGCGTGAATGAGGACTTCAGCATCTTTGTCACTCAGGATTGGCCAGATCTTAGCGATCCTTCGAAGATGAAAAAATGATATTCGAGTCACCTCCTTGATATGCTTATCAAAAGCAAGTGTCTGGTCTAATATGACACCAAGGTTTGTCATCTTGTCTCTGCCAAGAACAGCACAGTCATCAAGAGACAAAGAAACATGATTGAATAAATTTTGCAACTTCTGGGGTCCAATGATCATCATTTCAGTCTTTGCAGAGTTAAGGAAAAGGATATTTTAAGAAAGCCAATTCCTGACAGCTGAAAGACAACCCTCGATTTTTGACAGGTTAAACCTTTTTTCACACGTTAAAGGCATGTATAATTGCAAATCATCTGCATAACAGTGAAAATCAATAAAACATGTGATATGTAGTATAGAATCTTGTAAGAAAAACTGGGGAATCTAAAAGAATAGAATATTTGTTTTTCAGGTAAATTCAGTTCAAATATAACTTGGCCATTTCTGACATGAAAATATAGCATTAATTGTGATGAAATTGGACATTTTTGAGCTGAAAACATAGTTCATATGAGCATCAACATGTGGTAACAGAACTGAAATCCTGTAAATTTGCATAACGTGTATTTACCAACATAAAGTTCCTTTGGGGATTCACTTATATTGATTTCTTATGCACAAAGACAGAAATAAGACCTCTGAGCAAATTTTAGCCGCTATACAGGGTGGGGAAGCAAAATTTACAATGAACATTTAGTTGTTTTTTCTCAGCAGGCACTACGTCAATTGTTTTGAAACCAAACATATATTGATGTCATAATCATATATATATATATATATATATATATATATATATATATATATATATATATATATATATATACTGTTTTTACTATAGGGACAGAGTTTATTTTTGTTTTCGATATGGGTATTCATACTGCTACAAAAGGGACAGAGTTTATTTTTGTTTTTGATATGGATATTATTAATACCACAAAAGGGACAGAGTTTATTTTTGTTTTCGAAATGGGTATTATTACTGCTACGAAAGGAACAGAATTTATTTTGTTTTTAAAATGGATATTACTTCTGCTACGAAAGGGACAGAGTTTATTTTCGTTTTTGATATGGGTATTATCAGTGCTACGAAAGGGAAATAGTTTAGTTTTGTTTTAAACAGCCTATTTCAGTTTACTTGTTATTTTCAATAAATTACTTTTTCAAAGTGCTTTTTGTCTCACTCCCCCTTCTTGCTTTTGTATATTGTAGCTCTACTTAAAACCTCATTAAGATCCAAATGTGCAAAAGGTAAATTCTAGCTATTTTTCAACTGGTCTTAAGATTTTGATCAGGTCTGTATAACACCACTGGACCATGCTGTGTGTGTTAGAGCTTCAGCCACAACTGACAGATTTTTTCTTTCAGTTTTATGTGACTTCAGGTGCTGTCATTTGGAAGTTTGTAATTTTTTTTTCATTCTGAAAGACACAATATATGATTTACAGATTTTCAAGCCGTACACATTTTTTACATTTGTACTGCTTTTATGTATTGCTCCGAAGTAAGCGGTACATTGATTAAGCGTCAGGCCCAGACCGCAGAGATTTTTTATATTAGCGACACCATAACACAACCTATAATTTATAGACTTACTTAAAATGGATTGTTGCTGTAATGGAGAAACAAAACATGCTCTTTTAAGGTTCAAAGCGCAGAGATAGACTGACTGAAAGTGTGTCACACAACATAATCCCGGTGATTGTGAGCTCTGCCCAGGATGGTGCCATTGTTTCATGGATCTGTTGATGGCTGTTTCCAGCACAATCTCTTTTGTCACATCTCCAGCTCATCATCTCTCTCTCTTTTTTTTTTTTTTTCCTGGAAGCAGCCCTCTTATCTAGCTTTGCCTCTTCCCTTTCTTCCATTGCTTTAATGCATCTTGTCAGATTGAGTGTCTCCTAGTCACAACTCTCTCATTTTTGGATTATAGAGCACTTGAGGGTTTGTTTTTTCTCCCTTGATCCCATCTATTTTTTTCTCCAAACCTGCTCTTCTTTTCCCCCATTGTGTTTTTTTTTTTTTTTTTCCCCTAGGGCTCCAAAGCTAGAATTGTCGACTGAGATTCTAACCATAAAACCACACCTCTACCTGTGTCTTTGCCGTCGTGATCGGACCTCTTATGTCACTCAACCGGTGGCGACAGTTGCACCGTCCAGACAGAGTCCAGTCAAGTAAACCCCGCTATTGCCACGGACAGTTGCCAGCAGTTAAAATTCATGCGGCGGTAGCAAGTGGAAGCACATCTATATCACAATCTCTCCTTCTGCTAAAAACCATCAGCTTCACCCCCAATGTGTGAGGCCAGAGCATGAAAATAAAGCAACAACACAGCAGGAGTGGCCTACTTAAGCCGCCAGTTTGAAGTGCTTCCGTTTGACTGATTTCACAAGTTCCAGGAAGACTTAGCTTTTAAACCCTGCTGAATGGTCTTAGGGGTCCAGACCTCACAAAAAGATCAAGCTGATGTCTTTCTATCCTTAATGTCTTTGGTTTCACCGTAACAATGCATTTAAAATATTCATAAAGGGACTGAGAGCAGCAGAGAGCGTCCACATCCCTGCGTCAGTAGACCATCGGAATCCCCATTTTTGTTTTTCATTGAGAATAATGAGATTGTGTTAATGCAGGTGTGTCAAACTTATGTTAGTTCAGGGGCCACATAAAGCCCGGATCATTAGAATAATAACATAATACATAAATAATATCAGTTTTTAAAATTTGTATGTCTAATTTTTTTGTTTTAGAGTGAAAAAAGTACGATTATATTATCAAAATTTTTATATCTACGAACTATCCTTTAAAAAAATTTAGAAAACTAGAAAAGCACTCTGAGAGCGCAGACCTCCGCCAAGGCAGATCAGTGCCCCCCCATCACCACCAAAATTTAATCATTTGTTCCTTGTCCCAGTATCAATATTTCCTGAAATTTTCATCCAAATCTGTCCATAACTTTTTGAAAGATCCGGATCAGTCTTTGCCATTTGATAGAACACCCCATTGTAAATCCCTGAGTCAAATTGCATGAGATTTGCACAATTCCCCCATATTGTGATTTCCACCATAAATATTAGTCCCATATTTATTTTAACCTATATTTTAAGATTCCTTGACCATGAAAACATACCATTAGCAACTGGATTCATAATTATATCCTTATTAGTTCAGTAGTTATTCACGAAAATCACATTTCTCGTAATGGCGGTTTTCTTCTGGATCTAGCTCCTTAAGTATTAAAGCTACATGAAATCCGGTGGCATACTCCCGATGCGGAACTGACTGAGCTACACGATGGCGCTTGTCAGACATTTCTACCTTTAATATTAAAGGCACAGTAGGCCAAAAAGTAAGGGCACCCCCATTTTTTATATAAATTGAGATAAAATCCGCCTTCTGGATCAGATCCGGATCAGCCTTTGAAATGTGATAGAGGACCCCATTGTCAATTCCTGAGTTAAATTTCATGAGTTTTGGTTAATAATTAAGCGAGATATTGGGAAACGAAAATTTTGGCCCCATTTACCCCAATGTTAACGAAAATTTCAAAGTGATCCAGAATCCAGGATTTCTTCCGGATCACCCCCAAAAGTTAATCATTTCTTCCTTATCCCATTTCCAACAAACCCTGAAAATTTCATCAAAATCTGTCCATAACTTTTTGAGTTATGTTGCACACTAACGGACAGACAAACAAACAGACAGACAAACAAACCCTGGCAAAAACATAACCTCCTTGGCGGAGGTAAACATGAACAAACCATGACCAAAATTAAATTTATTAAGAAAAATAGTGCAGTTTTAACAGTTTATGCCATTATTTGGCCTCATTATTTGGCCCCTACTTTTTTTTTTTTTTTTTTTTTTACACTTAAACAAAGAGAAAATTTTGTGGTTTCCGTTATTTATAATCTGTCAGTCTGTCCCAGGGCAGCTGTGGCTACAAATGTAGTTTACCACCACCAGAGTGTGAATGTGAGAGCGAATGAATAATGGGTCAATAATGTAAAGCGCTTTGGGTGTCTCGAAAGGCGCTATATAAATCCAGTCCATTATTATTATTATTTATTATAATTTATTATGATAGTATTTTACTGGTCTGACCCACTTTAGATGGAATTGAATTAAAATTATTTTGACATCCTTGATTGTTAATATCTTCAGTGTAATTTCTGTATTTCACTAATTCATCCCACAGGCCAGGATACAAACTATCCAAACAAAAAGGATGTGACTAACCTGAAAAAAATGAAATTTGTTAAGAAATTTTATCAATATTGTGCCTCAACTTAATCATTTATATATATGTGCATTACAGATCAGATCTACAAAGGCACAAAACATTTAGTAACAGGCAGAATATTGTTTAAATTGTGCTTAATTTTTTTTAGACATTTCAGGTTGCTCATATTTGTTCAGGATATTCACATTTTATTGTTAAAGGATAGTTTGTTAATGTAAACATTTTCATAATTTAATGTTTTTTGTGCTAAATCAAAGAGAAAAAATTGGTGTTGTCATTATTTAGAGGTTATTAACCCTTTCATGCATGAATTATGACAACCTTCATCAAGATTTTTTTCTTGAGTGTTTTTATTCCTCCTTAGGCATGAAAAAAACAACGTGATCAAGTTGTTTTTTTTTTCTTTTCATGGAGTTACATAATGTCCATGCATTTAATTTTTGAAGTAAAGAAACGTGTTTAAAACCCAATATCAGAAAGTGAGATGAAAACAATGAAATAAGAACATTTTAATGTCATACCTGCAGCCAGACGTTAGTCTGGTTTTGTCTGTCTTTTATGTTTTGTTTGTCACCTCCCTTTATTATTATGTTAAGTTTTCCCTCATGTGTCTTGTCTGTCGTCTTTACTTCCCTTTCCGTGATCGTGTTCACCTTTCCCCCTGATTACCTGTCTCCGCCCTAATTTGTGCCACCTGTGTCTAGTTGTCTTCCCTCCCTTTTGTGTATTTAAACCCTGTCTCTTCCCTCAGTCAGACGCCAGTTTGTAACTCTTGCAGTTCTAACCAGCGTTTTGACCTCGTCTGTTCGTTTGTCTTCCTGTTGTGACCTGTTTTTGGATTTCCCGGTTTTTTGCCTTCTGCCTGCTCCCTGTCGGTTTGTCTGCCTCGTCTGATACCCTGGTTCTGACCTTCTCGCCCTGACAATCGGTACGTGAGTTTTTGCCTTGTCCATATGTCCTGTCGCCTGATTACTAGCCTACCTGTGTATGACCTGTTTCCGTCCCTGACTTCCCTTTGCTTTTCCCTAGTCGGGAAAAAGACCCCAAAAGCCGCTCGGGGAGACGGGCTGTCGCCCTCGATCCGGAGGATGAATCTGAGGAGGAAGTTTCCAACCATTATCCTCAAGATTCTGTCATTATTATTATTATTATTATTATTATTATTATTATTATTATTATTATTATTATTATTATTATTATTATTATTATTATTATTATTACACCTGAGTGTAACTAATAAATCTTTTGAACTTTATTTTTTGTGTCCGAGTTCTGCATTTGGATTCAGTGCCTGTACTAACGTTATCACATTTAATGCTGCTAATCTGATGTTTTCTCACATTTTAACATATTCTAATGCTAGTTTTTACTCACTTCATGGATATAATATGCAAAAAAAACCTTTTTGCCAAACAAATAACAATTGATTTACACTCATATGTTAGTGCAGATCAGGTTTATCAAAAACAGCAAAGTTACAGTAATGGTATGAATGTCAGTGTATGGGATGATGCATAAGTGTCCACTGTGTCGGCTGATAAGGAACTAAAACAACAAAACCCACAAATACACAAGAGAACAGCTGTAGAATAGCTGTCCACTGTAGTGACCACTATGCATGAAAGGGTTAAATCATTTTTGAGTTTGATGCCCTAACTTGCACTTTGCAAATTCATCCCACGGGCCGGATTTGACCCTTTGGTGGGCCGTTTTTGGCCCCCGGGCTGCATGTTTGACACCTGTGTTAACCCTTTCATGCATACTGGTCACTCCAGTGGACAGCTATTCTACAGCTGTTCTCTTGTATATTCATGGATTTTGTTGTTCTTTCCGTTTTTTTCTTTTTTTACACATATCTTTATTACAGTTTTAAGACACTACATATCTTTTCTGACATGAATTGGTAACATTATGTAGATCTCTCCTGAGGATAAACCCCCAGAATCACAAGCCTTCCCCACAGTTTTCACATAATTTATCAGTAAATACATGTTTCTGTGTGTCAAAAATTAAACGTGTGTCCAGCTGAGTGGATATTTTTGCAACTTTATGAAAAATAGGTTCATAAGAATTTTTTTTGTCATTATTACTTTTTTAAATGTATTTAGACATTTTTTCTGGTACTCAATCTTCCAATCACTTTCAGCGATACCTGGCAAAACACTGCAGCCTGACCCTGTGATAGGCATCTTCGGTGTAGTAAGTGATGATCTAAACTTGTCCCATCTCCATAAAAATGCAATTGCCTTTGCGTCGTTACATGCCCGCCGTCTGACATTACTGAACTGGAAGGGGAAGAACCCTCCTGCCTTTGTTCATTGGATTAGAGAGGTGATGTTGGGATTGGACCTGGAAAAAAATTAGGTATACAGTCTGCGGGTTGGAGGATAAGTATGATAGAAGCTGGTCACAGTTTATAATTCATATCAAGAACTTGCCTTTTTCCTGATTCCTTGTTTTTACTTAATGCATTTTTCTTTCATCTTTACTCTTTTACTGCCATCTTAGTCTTCTCAGTGCCCACAGTCTGACTGCTGGGACTGTTTTTTTTTTTTTTTTCCTTATGCAAGAGGTCCAGAATTTTGGTGATATGACCAAAATGATCAACATAAATTGTTTTTTTTTTTTTGGTTTTTTTTTTTTTGGTGTTCTGTTTGTCTGTGTGTTTATATGGATGTACAGGGTGGGGAAGCAAAATTTACAATGAACATTTAGTTGTTTTTTCTCAGCAGGCACTACACCAATTGTTTTGAAACCAAACATATATTGATGTCATAATCATACCTAACACTATTATCCATACCTTTTCAGAAACTTTTGCCCATATGAGTAATCAGGAAAGCAAACGTCAAAGAGTGTGTGATTTGCTGAATGCACTCGTCACACCAAAGGAGATTTCAAAAATAGCTGGAGTGTCCATAAAGACTGTTTATAATGTAAAGAAGAGAATGACTATGAGCAAAACTATTACCAGAAAGTCTGGAAGATACTATTTAACTCTTTCCCCGCCAGAGCATTTTCCAGTGAGTTGGTAGCCAGCGCCAGCCGTTTTGGTCATTTTCACTAATCTTTGGAGGCTCACTGAAAATGTTGTGTTAGGAGTATGTGAACACTGAATACATCAAAAGAAAGAACAGAACTTCAACTTTTAAACACAAAAAACTATTTTATTCTATCTTTATTCGTTCGTGAGATATAAACATTTGAATATTGGTCATTTTCAGGAAAAAACTGAATTTTGAGCAAAAAGCTGAGAAAATTGCATTTTTTTCAAAGATATTGATTTTCAAGAGAAAACTGATTTCCTATTTACATTTTTGACTCTTTCTTATTCACCAACAGTAACACTGTCTTCAAAATCACAAAATAAAATAATAATAACAGCAATAATAGTAACAAACAGCTCTAAGATATCCCATCATTCCACAAAATGTTAGGGGAATCCACACCAAACTTTAGACCGAACATCTTGTAAAGCACCAGGTTCCTTCTAAACTTTGCACATTTACATACATCAGTTATAAGTCTAACACATAGTAGTTTAGCTTTTGGATATAAACACCTCAATATTCCTCATTTTCAAGAAAAAAAGAAACAAATGCACTAAATACTGTAGATTTCTGGCCTTTGGCTGCACCAGGTCCTCCTGTTGGACCAGCTGCTGTGTTTGATTTGTAAATAATTCTATGGACATCTAGTTATTTATCTCTGTATGAATATATGTATTTATTTATTTCATACAAAAGCCAAATCCAACAGTGTCTTCCCTGTGTGCTGCTGACATTCTACAGCTGAATATGTTCTGTGTCCTCAGTCTGAATCTGAACTCACTCTAACAGATGCAGACTAGCTTTCCTTTGTCTTGTCCCATGTCTGTATGTCTGTCTTCTCCTTGAATGTCCACTAGAAATGTCTCTTTTCTCTTCCTCCTGTCTGTCATTTTCTCCGTGTCGCTCTGTGCCCCCGCCCCCCCCATCCCATCTCCGTGTCGGACCTGAGCCGCTCCTTGTTTCCCGTGTTCCGTCTTCGTCTCCCTCACCTTCTGTTTCTCCGTTCCTGTCTCTAAATGGTTCTTCTGTAGCTCCATCATATATTGAATTGTCAGACTCTGTCTCCATAATCATCTTTAAGGCTTTTGAAACTGCGCGCGGTTCCTGCAGTCTTCATTTCCTCATTAAGTGACTGCCGCTGGATGCGTTGCCATGGGATACGGAGACTCCAGTGCAAAAACGTTAAACCCGGCCCGTCATTTTTCCGAAAAAGCTGCTTAATTGTTTGTTTTTGGACTAAGGAAAGTAATTCACATGATCCACAACACCTCCAACTACAGTATAACAGTGAAAACACGGATTGACGGAATATCTCGTCAATGGCGGGGAAAGAGTTAAGAAGAATGGGAGAAGTTGTCACCTGAATATTTGAGGAACACTTGCGCAAGTTTCAGGAAGCGTGTGAAGGCAGTTATTGAGAAAGAAGGAGGACACATAGAATAAAAACATTTTCTATTATGTACATTTTCTTGTGGCAAATAAATTCTCATGACTTTCAATAAACTAATTGGTCATACACTGTCTTTCAATCCCTGCCTCAAAATATTGTAAATTTTGCTTCCCCACCCTGTATTTGTGGGGATGCCACCTGGATGGGGGGGGGCAAGTTTAAGAATTGCATAAGATATGCCTTAAAGATGTAATTGTAATGGAAAAATTATAAATAAAGTTGTTTAAAAAAAATGTATTTATACATTTTTTTTTTTTAAATTTTATTTTATTTTTTAATTTTTTTTATTTATTTTTCAGAAGAAAATTTTCTATCATATTGTTTTTTTCATGCCTAAAGATGAATAAAAACACTCAGGAAAAAATTTTGATTAAGGTTCTCATAATTCGTGCACGAAAGCGTTAATGTCACCAAATCAGTTCTATTTTACTTGTAACGATGCTTCCTGATGAAGCTGCATTCATAGAGGGTGCCACCTTACAAGGATTCTTTGTGATTTCTTATCTTGGTGGTAGATGTTGCTTTTGGGAGTGAGTTCAATGAAGCGCCTTCATTTGTTAAGATTTTTACTTCAAGCCTTTTTCCTCTCCGCGGGAGGTTGTGTTTGTTAATTTCTCACATCTTTGCACAGGATGGAGAGAGTTGCCAGGATGAAAAAGCAGACCTTCTCTCCTCTCGTCTCGTCCCCGTTCTCCTCCTTTCACTCAGCTCAGCCCCCTACGGTGCTGCAGAGCTAAGCAGACGGCTGTCCAGACTCCCCAGATCATTACACAGGAATCATACTGGGAGAGGTGTGTGGGAAGTGGCTGTGACTCAGTGTGTGCACCAGCATATACTGACATTCATCTCCATATGTCAAGCCCTCAGCCAATCAGAAGCTGTAGAAATGTATTTTTCTTTTGGTTTTGGGGAATAGATGCATGCCTGCGGTAGCTGCGTGTTACACATTCTTTATCACATCAGATAAGATTGTATCTCCAGAGAAACAGTTCAATTACATTCTCTATCTGATAAGTTTACATTTTGCTCAAAAGGATGTTTTTTTGCACTATCCAACCAAACGCAGCATGAGAGGCAAAAAAATACTGTTTGGACGAAGCAACTCACACAGAAAAAAAATCTCAAGCCGCAAATGAACACGCTCAAATCTCAAATGAAAACGACCAGCTCTTGTACCGACTCCAATTACATTTTGGCATATCAGTATGAGAATACATACTCCAGAGCAAATTAAACCCGTTGCTTAACCAACCTCCCCCCAGCAATTCAATTCTATGCAGTGCTGAAATCACTTCCCTGCACTGCCAATCTCTCCATATGAGGGGAGAGATTCACTCCAGCCTATTTCTGAAAGTCTAATAAGATGAACCCTCACACTTGCCATGCTTAGATAAGGAGTCACTTGAGTGTGTTGAAGTGTTTACCATGGCTCAGACTTTCCTTCCATATACACAATATCCCCTATAAATGTCTGAAGCTTCATATTTCTTCACACAAGTGATTGTGTAACAAATTGGTGACAAAAGAACATTACAAATTCATGGCTTCTGTGCATTTCCCTGAATAAACTATTTCATTTAGGAGCTGCACTTAGACTGTACATAATGCATAATCCTTTCATTCCTGTCAAAACCAGTGTTTAGTTTGGTCATTTATAGAGATTCAGTATAGCAGTAACACCTCAGGGATAACCTAGAGGGAGATTGACCTCAGATAAAGAGCTAGAAGATAAAGTGGCTCTTGAATTGCTCGTCTTTGGACTCTTATTGTTAACCTTATTACTGTACCAGCCTTAAGGCATACACTTTCATGCTGTTTGTGTCTTTGTTCTATTGTGGAGTGCCCATAGGCCATGTTGCTATTTCATCACAGTGTGGTAAATTGCAGAGTTGAAAGACAGCCATCCCATTGGCTACAGCTCCGTGAATGTCTTTGTGTACGATGCAAAGCAGTAAAATATCATCCTCAGCGTGATTCTTGTATCCGTCGAGAGGCCAGTCCCACCTCCTATTTCAGACGCATCAACTTCTCCTGCCCTCGACTCCCACATGAGCACATAGCTTTCCTGCATTTAACCTCCTAAGACCCAGCTACAGGCTTTCTGTCCACGGATGTGAACAAGAGATTCACAGTTTTATACAAAAAAAAAACTGTCCACTGCAAAGGACATTCTAAAACTTTTTAAAAATGCATCTAAAAAAAAAAACTGTTGCATCATGATGTTTCCAATATAGGCAATTATTTAATTTAAAAAACCCAAAACTTGTTAAATAGAATAGAATAGAATAGAATAGAATAGAATAGAATAGAATAGAATAGAATAGAATAGAATAGAATAGGCTTTCAATCAATCAATCAATCAATAAAATTTTATTTATACAGCGCCAAATCATAACGAAAGTTATCTCATGACACTTTACATATCGAGTTGGTCAAAACCAGACTCTAACTGTATTGTTATTACATTAGTTGTGCAATGAAATTGCAGGTGGTCTCTGCCAGAGACAGTGTACTTACATCTAAGTAGCAACACAATAAGATACAGACATATCTTTAAATAAATAAATAAATATATTTATGTGTGTGTGTGTGTGTGTGTACAATCAAAAATATGTGAAAAATGGAGATATGCTGTCTGAAAGACTAAGATTTAAAACATTTTAAGTAGTATAAAATGTGCAAATGTAGTAGTAGTAGTGTAAACAATGTAAACATTTGTAACAGTGTTACAGTGTAAAGAGTGCAAATATAACAATGTACACTAGGGCTGCACGATATTGGAAAAACTGACATTGTGATTTTTCTAACCCTACAATATATATTGCGATATGAAATAACACTCAGGAGGATATAATAGCTGTGTGGTACCGACGTAAATGGTAAACAAATTAGTTATTTTACGTCTCATCGTGGGAACATTTTCAGTATCATCCTTCTTGTAGCTGAAATAATTCCAGATAACTGACGTTGCTTTTCTTTTTGGCACCAAGTCTTCATTTTCGGTGATTTTCTCTTGTTCGTTGCTCATTTTTCAATGTTGTTACAGCGACTCACTTTGTGTGTAGGGGCGTGGTCTGCTTCAGCAAACTGACTAAGAACGATTCTGATTGGTGGATCGCTGCGCAGTGTGTGTCAGGTACCCAGGGTGAAATTAGATGAAAACACGTTTAGTTCATTTACCTCCTACATCGCAGGACCTGCGATGTGACTATTGCGCATACGTACATTGTGACGACGATGCTCAAATGATATATTGTGCAGCTCTAAGGTACACAGTGTAGGATGGAAGCAGACATGTACCAGTGTAAGTGGTGCAAACAGTGTAAGCAATGTAACATACATGTACCAGTGTAAACAGTGCAAATGTTAAAGGTAAGCAGGTATATTCCTGGGCCTCAGGAGGTTAAAGGTGCTGGAGACTTTCGTGACCAATTTTTCATCAAATCTGTCAAACCTCAGTCACAGCCTAAGTATCACGAATCTGTAAGTCTTTCTGTGATCACTCACCTGAATCTCTTGCATTACAGTGAACAATTTCGAAGTGCCATCCACCATAAACAGTCCATGTGTTTACACATGAGCCATGAGGTAACTCGGGCATCTTCGGAATTTTGTCGTGACGTGCATTGTGGGAAGCGAAGGCGCGCACAGCCACCTTACAACGGCAGCTGGAACAGACACGATCTGTACGGCAGGAACTCCCTTCCTTCTATGCATATTCTTTCAGCCATTTCCATGTTCCCGCGTGTTTGTTTCATCCATATACAGTCTACTCTCGTTATACCGCCAACTTCCGTTCACGGCCAAATTGGCGGTATAGCGAAAATGGCGTTACAACGGGTTGCGTCCATAATGTGCATGTCTTTACTATATGATGTCTATGCTGCCTCCGTTAACCCGTTCTAATTGCGTTTCTAAATAAATCTTGATTCTGTTATGTTGTATGGGATCATTTAAAGTGGCGAAACATTTTAAGCATTATTATACCGTGTCGGGAAATGACACCCCATCATCTTGAGGCTTTGGCTTAATCCCACGTCCTCTTCCCGTCATCCTGACCTACTGAGTGTTCTGCGATAAATGAACTGTGGCCGTTCCGTAGACCTACTCGTAGCTTGTCGCGATCAGCGTCTGGCGCGTTTGTTTCAGTGCATTGTTAAAATTTATGTGTACTCGATGGCAATCACGCTGGCGGTATAACGGTCGGGAAATCAATGGTATAAGTGTTGTTTGTGCATGGAACTGGGCTGGCGGATGGCGATAGGCGGAAATGGCAGTATAACGGCGGGCGGTTTAACGAGAGTAGACTGTAATACCATTTGGTTGTGCTGCTGCTGTCAAGTGGCTGCGCGAACCTTCATTTTGCGACAAAATTCCGAAGATGCTCGAGTGACCCCCCTGGGTCGGATTGTAAACACACAGTTTGTTTATGGTGGATGGCACTGCAAAATTGTTCACCGTAATGCAAGAGATTCAGTTGAGTAATGACAGAGACTTACAGATTCGTGATACTTAGGGTTAGGGTTAAAACTGTTTGGAGGAGGCCAAGAAAATGCATTAAAAAACAGGACGTGTTAGTAAGTCAAACATTTAATTATTATTACCGTTATGGACAGATTTGGATAAAATTGAATGACATTTTCAGGAAGTTTTGAGGAAGAACTGATCTGCCTTGGCAAAGGTCTGCGCTCTCCAAGTGCTTTTCTAGTTTGTTTGTCTGTCTGTTAGCAACATAACTCAAAAAGTTCTGGACAGATTTGGATGAAATGTTTAGGAAATGTTGATACTGGCACAAGGAACAAATGATTAAATTTTGGTGGTGATGGGGGGGGGGGGGGCTGATCTGCCTTGGTGGAGGTCTGTGCTCTCTGAGTGCTTTTCTAATTTTTTTAAAGTGGGCAGGGAGAGGTTTGCAAACAGGCTTCAGTATGATCATTTTTCACACCCACTCAGATAAGCTCAAAGTCTAAAATCATCCCATTTCACTGCTTCAGAAAACTTCCTCAAAAACACACTTTTATTACAGTAATTTATATTTTATTTCATTTTCATTTGAAACTTAATACAGTTTTATCAACTCCTCTTCAAGTGACTTTTCCTAAAACATATATTTTCCACTGAATAACCCCTCTTTTCCATTTTTAGATGCTATTTCTTCATATTTTTAGAAATACATTCCACCAATGACCAGAGTCTATTTATAACCGCTGATTGCATGATCAGTGGGGCACAATCAGGCCGTGCCGACGCAGCAGCGCAGCACTGGTTGATTGTTCTCTTTGAGCAAATAGATCCCTTTGATTATCGCTCATGATTGCTACGCGGTGAGTACAGTCACACACACACGGCAGCACGCACCCACAACACACACCCACTCCATACAGACCTGAGGTGTGACTTGAACGACTCCAAACTAGACGAAGGAACGAGTTTAAGGAGAATAAAGAAGAGGAGACTGCTGTTTAATCTTCTTGGCTTGGAGTTTGTAATCCTCTTTCTTATTGCCTGACCTCGAAGGTTTAGAACACACGACTAAATACACCAGTCTTATTCAGATGATACAATAATCATCATCATCATCTTTCCTCCTTCTGTCCTTTGCCCCAGACTGCACCACATGCCAACCTGGATCTATGTAATTATCCCAGTGCTGCAGATGGCACAATTTGATTAAAATCTGAACTCAAATCACGCTTTGTGCCCATTTCTTTGGACAACAGAATGTACTAATAATACACCTGAACATTCAAAGTTGCAGAATAGCTGCGAGGGGCTGCTATGAAAATGGTTTATCAAAGTAATTGGTGCTTTTCACTTTGGCCCAGTATGTGAAGTGGAGGTAACAGATGTCTGTCTGAAGGAGATGTAGGTCAGCGAGTTTCCTGCACTCCCACTGATCCCATCAGATAAAGAGGAGTTTTCTTTTTTTTTTTCTTTTTTTTTTTTCTATAAGGCTTCTTCCCACCATGACACCGTATCAGATCTGTAGCCCCATCTTACTTCCTGTGTTTGAGGAAAATCCATGTCTTTTGAGACTGCAGGAGAGGCCATGTCACAGTAATTACCGCAACATGATATCATCTACCCCCACTTATCCTCTAATGGCAAAAGAAGCTAAATCCCAGTATTGTATCCTCCTTTTATCTGCTTTATCCTTAAATGCGATGGGATTTTATTTTTACAACCGGTTCAGTTTCATAAATAAATGTGAAATAACCAAGGTGATGAGGTGTAGTCTGGTACAAATGGGTTGTAAATACGCTTATTAGCCATTTTCCAGACCGTAACAAAATGCATCTCTCTAAGCATCTTTCGTGATGCTTAGGTCCGTTTCGTGCCACAGGGTTAACAAGGAGCTTAATAGTGTAATCCTCATCGGCTGCCAGTCTGGCGGACTGTCCTCTCAGTGACTTATCCTCTGAGCCGTGGGTCGAAGGGCAGGGCCCAGGAAATGCATGAGCTCCGACACAGCTCCATGAAAACCTGAGGCAGAGCCGGGCTGTTTCTTAAAATGCGTAATTGACAAAGGTGTGAAAACAAAAGCTCCTCCGGTTTGCTCATTTCAGCAGACAGATGTTTCCCTGCTAAAGCAACACAACCCTGAATAACCTCAAATGTGAAAATTTGACCCCCCCCACCACCACCACCACCACCACCCTACCCCCTTTCTTGCTAACCTTCCTCTGTTCCTGTCCACACAAACCCTCACCGTCCATGATGGATTATGGGTAGGCCTAGGGGCAGGCTGACTGGCTGGTTTCACTATCTGCTGGGTGTGACCCACATCCCTCTCTCTGGCTAATCCTTTTGTTTCTGTGATCTCTGAGTACCTTGCCACATCTAATCCTTTGTGCTGCTTTATTTCAGCATTAGATTTCATCTCAACCAAGTGTTTTCCTGATGATACCCCTCATTCCCCTGAACAATTGGCATTGGATGTGCACTGAATCTGTATTTTCCACTAGGTCAGAAAAAGGTTACAGATTTCATCCAAAGTACATCAGATTAGTTTACCAGAAATGATTCCACTGCCTCAATATTTACTGTTTATAGCCCATTGTTTATCAGTGATCAGTTTCAGACAGTAAATTGTTATATCTTCTCTATCAAATCCCCACTAGATTTGATACCTCATTAACTTCCCATGACTGACTGAGGATCTGTGCCTACTGGATTTAATAACAACTTGTATTTTTTTTTTTTCAATGTTGATCCCTACAAACTTCAGACATCATGTCCAAACTAATATGCTACGGTACAATAACCAGAGTCAACTGATTGATCAGTCCAATACAGGAGTTAATACAGTGTGATGCATCATTGTTGACATTTTTATTTCTCCTCATGAAAGGGCAACTTGGAGGATGAACTATGGAAATATTTTGGCTTCGTGTTTTGGCTACAGCAACCTGACTGGGTTTCATATCTCTGATGGAGATTCAAATCGTGGTGGCTTTCAGGTTTAATGTTTTTTTAATGTTTTTTTAATGATACTACAAAGAGAATAGGCCGTATTTATTCCCATCTCATGCTCGCACAGACACACACATTCATGCACACAACTTACACACACACACACACACATCTCCCAGATACACAAACAGAATTGAATTGGTTAAAGTCCCTAGAGCCATTTGGAAACCCACAACAACTAACCCAGTATCTGAATTAATAAATAAATAACGCTCTCGGCATGCATTATACATGCATATCTACTATGCGACCATATGGAAACAATAAAACCACATATTAGACAGTGCTGCTAATTTATGGCAATCATTTATATTGGCAAAAAAATCAGAATAGAACATATCAAACTGTAACACATGTGACTGTAAACACTAGAAGTAATGTGAATAATTACAGTACTCTTAGTTTGCTTTAAAAATGCAAAAATATCTTTCATTCCTGTGACCTAGAGATTAAATATTTGACACCACCAATACAGTAACTGATATTTGTCAACTTAAAACCAACCTACAACCTAATCCTCTTTACACCCACCTTCAGGGAATAATCTTCTGAAAATTATCCACCCTCCTACTGTATATCCTCCATCTCTATTTGTTCTGCTATCTGTGAATAAAAATAACCTCTCCTTCCCCACTCACCGGGTCTTTTTTTCTGTTTTTCATGACCTTTCGTTGCCAGTTGAACAGCAGCTGCTTCAACAGATTCTTACTCTCTGTGTATTAAATTCATATTATAATATACAGTACAGTAACCGTAAAGGCCCTTCCCTGTTATCCTGGTGAACTGTAAAGGAATGCGTTAGCGATGACATGTGACGTGTAATAACGTTAGCCATGCAGCAGGGGAGATCAAAACAGGTTTTAAAAATCTAATTTCATTTTTCCATAAGTCTGAATTCATTACGTTTTTTTTCTCTCTGTCCTATTTTTCGGCTCAAATGTTGGACCTTTTGCCGCAGGTGAGCGCAGAGATCATTAAATCTATCAAACTATGTGAAGGCGGATGGGATTTTTTTTTTCCTTTTAAGAGACCTACAGTATGTGTGAAGACTGAAAACCACGGCTATACTTGTAAAAGTGAATTCAAAGCTGCTCTGGGTTTAGTGTGTAGAATAGACCTAACAAAAACCATAATACTGCATGTAATCACACAACGCATTTACTATGGCCTCTGCAGAGTTACTATTCACCTCGTAGAATGTTACAGTTACCCGCATAACCTTTCACTACTCCCTTTTCAGCCAAGGAATCTTCAAATTGTTTGTATAGACCCAGTTTATATAAGATCTCAACATCAGTTTGTTCCTCTTTAATGCTTTTATTTTGTTTGACACGAGCTTTGCAAATATTAGATCAACTGAAATTCACATTCCATCCTTCAGTCTCAGAGATAAATACATGACAACTAACATTCGAGTGCAAAATAAACTCATATTATGGAGTTGAACAGGAGCTGCTATTAGATAAAAAGACTTCTTTAATTTCACAGATTTTTTTTTTAAAAGCCCAAAGGAAAGCGGGAGATGAATGTGTGGGCTGCCGGCAGAGAAAGACGGAGGTCATGTTTTGTCTCAACATGTGGACGCATCCACACACACACACACATACACACACATACACTCCATTCCTTTTTTAAGCACAGACACACACACACACACATATGCAGAAGGCAAAAACTTGGCAGTCAGTCACCATAACTACTCAACAAATTGCTGTCCAGTCTGCTGTAGGCCTGTGTGCATCATGTCTCAGCATTTGAACGACAGCTTTGGATTGCTTATTATGCAGTTTCTCCTGAGTGCGCTGCTTGCACATGCAAGCCACAATCTCTGTTCAGCAGCAGCTGACTAGGGAAACTGTGGAAATAATTGTCTGTCGTTCCTTGTTGGCTGCTTTGACGGCTGGTGAATCCCTTTGTGGTGCACTAACAGAGCTGTTTGAAGTCTCTGTCAGTGTGGTAGGCAGAGGCGCGGCGTGAGCGTGCGCTACATGCTAGTTCACATCTGCGGAGCGTTCCATGATCCGCACAGTGTCAGACCGGCTGGTGGGCAGATGAGAGGTTGGAGGGAAAACAGGCTGAGCATAAAAGCTGCAGGTCTGACCCTAACAGATGGAAAAGACAGCTTCTGAATGGAGAATTCTTTTTCTTCAAATATCATCTTGCACTTTCTTCCCTAGACGAGCCAAACACCCAGACAATGGCGTGCGTTGGTGCCTGGCCAAGCATTTGTTACCATTCACAGTTTGATCGTGACTACCTGAAATTGCTCAGAAGCTTTTGATCTGATATTAACCTGCAAACGGTTCCGATCACCAGTATATAGTAGTGTTTAAGACATTTTAGACATTTTTCTTTTTCTTTGACTCTATCATCCTTCACTTCTTTGTCCATTTGAGATAATGTATTTGGAGTATTGATCAAAAACTGAGGAGAGTTACTTGGTTAAATTGCCTCAGAGCTTATTATTGACCCCAAACATAGCTGCTAGTGGCTGGTGCTTATTCATGCTTTGTTTCTGGGCTGTTTACTCCTGTAGTGTTTCAATTCAAGGATGTAGAGAGCTGAAAATCTTTGAATAGCTGTAATCAACTTTTCATCCGTTTTGCACTTGTCAGAGGGGTACTATTGTTCATAAAACAAATGCACACTGTAGAAAAGCAAGGAAGGATACATGGTTTCCCATTGCTCCTTTTGACTTGGCTCAATTGGAAATACATAAATTCTACTTGACTGATGTTGCCTACAGGGTGGATACATGAGAAACAGATGGAAAGTGTCTGATAAGGAAAATCTGGTATAAATGCAAATCAATAACATGTATTTCTATGGAACTCGTATTTTGCAAGACGGACAAAATCCTGAGTGAAACTTTCCACCTTGTTATCAGTTATAACAGGATGTCAGTCACTGAGGCTGGACAGTCGTCAGGGTAAATGTTCTACTATTTTGTCCAGTGAAGTGTCACTAAGTGATGGATGCCTCCAGAGTGAACTGGGCTGCAGTTCTGCAGCTGCCTCCCGGGCAAATGTGAAAAGCACCGAGGATTTTAGCACTGCTTTTCACAGGCATAGTAGAGATGCCATTTGAGGTCACAGAGGAGTAAATATAGCGCCAAGTGTGTTAAGGACCGCTGTGTGGGTCCAGGTTCGTGTCACTTATTCTGTCCTTTCCATGCTCTGGAGAGCAAGGAAACTAAGCATATCATTAGGGTACACTCACTGTGGAGGACGGGTGAAGGGCAAGCAATGGGCTTAATGCTACTGGGACGGGGGATTTTCCATACGGTCTTTTGGTTAGAGATGTGTAATGTGTGGGTCTGGTAGGTAGGGGTGAGTTACATTTGATAAAAATAATCAGCAGAAAGGAGACAAATTAGCATGTGAAGTTGGAGCAGTCAAACTTTACTGGTCAAATTCATGTTACAGAACAGCTCAAAGGTAAACAACTACATAACCAATCAGAATGCAGGAAACCATACTGAGGCAAATGCATGTGACTCATTTTTCATTTTATTTATTTATTTAGACAGGGACAATGCACAATATACATTAACCTTAAAAAGGAGAGATGTAGTGTGCCAGGTTGTAGCACAGTGCTAATTTCCACCTGTAGTCCCTGAGCAGACTGATGTTATCATTAAAAAAAAAAAAAAAGACTTTTTAATTTTTTTTTATTCTTAGTTATTTATTTATTTATTTATTTTTAATGTTAATGTCACCTGTTCAATTATTTTATTCAGACTATGTCTTAGTGTTCTTTTCATTGTATTGTTTGTCAGGTTTCATTGTTCTTTGTTCCTAAAAAATATGCAAATCTAAACATAATGGTGTTTACAAGCATGGTTAATGTTGACATCAGTGTGCTCTGGTATTTGTATGTACCTTTAATTCTCTTGGAGACACTTCAATAAAAATATGAAACAGAAAAAAACAGACATAAACCCTCCAGCATCCCGTCCAGCAAGGCCCTTACTAAGCACCAAGTGTGCCTTTTTGGCACACCTGTGGAATAATGTCAAAAACAATTTTCATACAGTTTGTTTTTAATTCTTTTACACTTCTTTCTATTTCATCAACTTGAACCATAAATAAAAATACCAAATACTCAATAATTGTCACATTTTTTAACCCTTTAAATGTCGTGTTTGTAATGTAAACAAACCATTTTTTTTGGATGCAAAAAACACAAAAAAATTATTTTTTTTCAATATACTACATAAAAAGTGGATCACATATTATTTGATTTTTGCAGCCTGGCATATGTCAATGATTAACAGCAACATCGGTTAATTTGCATGATTATTTTTGGCGCTAGGTCAAATGTTCAAAAATACTAGCGTCTGTCACCAAGTGTGCCAAAAGGGCACACCTATAAATCTAACTATTAAATATTATATATTGATTTATTTTTCTGCTGTAATTTGATTTTATTTTTGTAAATCAAGGTCAGCCCTAATCGTAAATATCAAATGGAAGAAATAGTGCGTTTTAGGCACACTTGGGAGACAGATGTTAGTCTTGTAATTTTCTTTTGTTTACAATGTGCACATTTTAGTTGGTGGCCAGAATTTTAAAGATCATGCAAAAATGAACAACTTTTGAATTCTAACCTTATTTAAATTGTGAAAAATAATATGAAGTTTTTTAAAATGAAGTGCAAAGTGTGCCTAAAAGGTGCACCTGGATACCGGAGGGTTAATAAAAACTAAAACATTCACAAAACAGTAAAGAATGCATTTCTATAACTCCACCTATATAAGATATTCATTCACATCCAACTATTCACTCTCATTCGTCCCACTGCAGTCCGTCACACACACTCTAAGCATGTTTACATTACATTGTGTCTACAGGTTTGGTGTGAAAGTAGCTGTTTTTTCACCATGCAGGAGAATGTGTGATAGTTTGTAATTGTTAGTAGTTCTGTTGGTAATGTATTCCACTGTCGCTGAATTTGCAAATGCTGAATCCTGCGCTCGCCGCGTGCTGCTGATCAAGTAGCTCGAGATGTTTTTCCAGAACTCAAAGAGATAAACCTTTGTAAGGGAGGAGCAGCAGAATTATGGATAACCTTAAACAAGAGACACACATTTGTATATATGATTACATTTTTAAAGCTTAAGATCTTATATTTTTGACAAAATTGGGCAGTGATGGAATGGCACTTGTAATTAAAGGGATTCTAACGTCAACATTTCACCTGTAAATAAATAAATATAACTGCACATAGTTTAGAATGCTGATATTTTATGAATTAACTACACTAACCAAATATTAAATACATGAAGCGAATGAATGAACTGTTTTTACTATAGGGACAGAGTTTATTTTTGTTTTCGATATGGGTATTCATACTGCTACAAAAGGGACAGAGTTTATTTTTGTTTTTGATATGGATATTATTAATACCGCAAAAGGGACAGAGTTTATTTTTGTTTTCGAAATGGGTATTATTATTGCTATGAAAGGGAAAGAGTTTATTTTTGTTTTTGATATGGGTATTATCAGGGCTACGAAAGGGACAGAGTTTATTTTCGTTTTTGATATGGGTATTATCAGTGCTATGAAAGGGACAGAGTTTATTTTTGTTTTCAATATGGGTATTATCATTGCTACATAAGGGACAGAATTTATTTTTGTTTTCAATATGGGTATTATACTACTACGAAAGGGACAGAGTTTATTTTTGCTTTCGATATGGGTACAGGGTGGGGAAGCAAAATTTACAATGAACATTTAGTTGTTTTTTCTCAGCAGGCACTACGTCAATTGTTTTGAAACCAAACATATATTGATGTCATAATCATACCTAACACTATTATCCATACCTTTTCAGAAACTTTTGCCCATATGAGTAATCAGGAAAGCAAACGTCAAAGAGTGTGTGATTTGCTGAATGCACTCGTCACACCAAAGGAGATTTCAAAAATAGTTGGAGTGTCCATAAAGACTGTTTATAATGGAAAGAAGAGAATGACTATGAGCAAAACTATTACCAGAAAGTCTGGAAGATACTATTAAAGAAGAATGGGAGAAGTTGTCACCTGAATATTTGAGGAACACTTGCACAAGTTTCAGGAAGCGTGTGAAGGCAGTTATTGAGAAAGAAGGAGGACACATAGAATAAAAACATTTTCTATGATGTAACGTTTCTTGTGGCAAATAAATTCTCATGACTTTCAATAAACTAATTGGTCATACACTGTCTTTCAATCCCTGCCTCAAAATATTGTAAATTTTGCTTCCCCACCCTGTGTTATACTTCTACGAAGGGGACAGAGTTTATTTTTGGTTTTGATATGGGTATTATTACTGCTACAAAATAGACAGAGTTTATTTAGATGTGAAATGCTGTTGTAAAATGGACAGAGTCTATCCTTGACATGTATAGTATTTTTCTGTTGTGTGCTTCGTTGGAATCAGTGGCTGACTGCACATTTCACACCTAGGCCTTCAGTAGGACTCCGTCTGAATCAATCCATGCCTCAATAACTATTTTATGGTTATAAAAACCATCGTATTCTTCAGAAATGCAGTATAAAGAGCCGTTGCATTGCACATAGATAACTGTAGCCACAATAAATGCCTTTACTGAATAAACAAACCCAGGGTCCACAAGTCTCCTTCTACTGCAGCTCCAGAAAAAAGCATCAATAATAAACTCATACACTTATTTAGGAAAATAGCAACATTTTACTCACCAAAAATTGTGAGTATTTGTACACAAAATCCATCCCCCTTTCTTCCCTCAAAAAGAGTTCAACTCCTCTGTTGTACAGATTATCCGTGTGGGTACCGGGGGTACTGGTCATAGACAGTGGACTGAAAGTGACAGACAAATCCTTTTCCTGGTTGTGACCGGCTTGCTAGCTTCGGAATTGTCCGACCTTTCTTTACGATGTCCAGCTTTTCTTGAAAAGTCCGTCTTGAAAATGGCGTTGACAATAAATCTGCAACCAGATCCATTTCTTCTCCTCCTTCAGCCGTTGTGTTTTGATAAAACAGCTGTTAAACCAACACAGCTGTATTTCTGTTTGTGCAGCTCACTACAGATGCAGTTTGCTAGCTTTGGCTAGTTCGCTCTCTGACTATCCAAACACAGGGTGTGAATACGCTGATGTTACCGTACGCCTGCTAGAGGGCTTTGGTGTCGCCAACTCAAAATCTGATTGGTTGAAGCAACAGTTTCATCGACACTTATGCTTTGCTAGAGGGCCTGCAGAACTGACTGTGAAGGCCTCCAGGCAGACTTCTGTGACTCTGACCCTGCCCGGCAACAAATGATGGCTGAAATGTGATTGGTTAAGTAAGTAAGTAAAGTAAAGTAAATGGTTAAATGCTATAATATGAAAATACAGGTCTGGAAGCAGCACAACCAGGGAAAAGTTATGAAAGGAAGTGGACAGACCATTTGGAATTATTAAATAAGTATTCATGGACAAAATATAATGACCATCAGTCTGTGATTCAGATATTCTTTTTGGCCAGCAGAGAAGGCCTTGCTGGCCCTGATGGCCCACCAGTGGTCAGAATTTAGTCTGTTATGTGTAGGACTTTTGAGTAGCATATGGGATCTGACATAGGAATTTAGGGTAGGTAGAAGGATGGGGTATAGGGGTGGGAGATTATAAATTAACCCTTTCATGCATAGTGGTCACTACAATGGACAGAGCTGTTCAAAGGTATTCTCTTATATATTTATGGATTTTGTTGTTTTAGTTCCATAACGGCCAATACAGAGGACACTTACGCATCATCCCATACACTGTAGTTCATACCATTACTGTAAGTTTGCTGTTCTAGATAAACCTGATATGCAGTTACACTTTTGACTGTAAAAAAAAAAAAAAAAAAAATGCTAATTGTTATTAGACTGTAATTAACAGTTGTTTTTTGTTTTTTGTTTTTTTTTTACAAAACGGCTGTTAAAATGTGAGAAAACATCAGAAAAGCAGCATTAAACCTGTTTTTATTTCATAATTTCCACTCTGTATATCCGTAAATACGTGTTTCTTTGCTTCTAAAACTGAACGAATGGTGTCCAGCTGAGTGGGCATTTTTGTCATTCCATGAAAAATAGGTTCATGATTTTTTTTTTTCCTTTTTTTCATGTGTAAAAACTAATAAAAATACACATACTCAAAAAATCTTCATTAACCCTTTCATGCACAGTGGTCACTCCAGTGGACAGTTCTTCTACAGCTGTTCTCTTGTGTATTCATGGATTTTGTTGTTTTACTTGCATATCAACCAACACAGTGGACACTTATGCACCATCCCATAATACACTGCAATTCACACCGTTACTGTAACATTCCTGTTCTTGATAAACCTGATCTGCAGCAACATATTTGAGTGTACATCAATTGTTAGTTGTTATTAGACTGTAATTAACAGTTTGTTTGTTTGTTTGTTTTTTAAGTTGTTGTGTTTTGTTGTTTTTTGCATATTATTTGAGTGAGTAATAACTACTATTATAGTATGTTAAAATGTGAGAAAACATCAGATTAGCAACATTAAAAAAACATTTATTTCATAGTTTTCACACAGTCTGACAGTAAATACATGTTTCTTTGCTTCAAAAATTAAACGCATGGTGTCCAGCTGAGTGGATATTTTTGTAACTCCATGAAAAATAGGTTAATAAAAAAAAAAAAAAAATTCAATCACATTGTTTTTTTCATGCCTAAAGAGGAATAAAAACACTCAGGAAAAAAATCTTGATTAAGGTTCTCATAATTCGTGCATGAAAGGGTTAAACTTCATCCCGCTCCTTTTCGAATCTTTTCCTTTATTTTTATATAAATCTTTTTGTTGTTTGGTTTTAATGTTATATTCGAAATTAAAAAAAAAAAAAAAAACTTGACCTTTGAACCTTGTAGATATACAGTACTGTCCAAAGTCCCAGTCCAACATAGATTTGTTGGTTTAGTAAAGTTTTAATGACCACACATTTGCATTTTTCAGTCTCTGTGTTAAGATCCAATGTGATATATCTGATATAAAATTAATGTTTGAGGGAAAAAACAGCTTCTATAAACAGTGGTTGTATTTAGTGGGACCTCCCTTTGCATTTAACTTGTCTTTAACCCTTTTGTTCAAACAATATGACATTTATTGCGTTCATTTTCTGATATTTTATACCAGGTTTCACTCAACACGTGTCAGCTGTTTCTGTTTGTGCTGCTTCTTGTCATGGGGTCAGAGGTCACCTTAAATAGTGACTTTTTGACCTTCAGACCCCATATATGTCTTTCTATATATATTCTCTGTATATTTTTGTGTGTCTTTTACGGCTGCACACATATTCCTTCTATGTTATTATCGTACGTGGAAAAAAGAGAATGAGAAATAAACATGTAGAAGGTAGAGTAAGACTTTTGCATGGAACTGTATACATGTTCATAGTTCCTAATGTTACCACACAGAAGATGGCTGATATTATTAATCTATTAAAATCTCATTTAATGCCACAGTTGGATTTAGCTGTAACAATGAGAGTAAAGGTGACAGGCTATGACATGTATTCAAAGTAAAATAAAAGTAAAAACCAGCCCTTCGAGGAATAATTCTTTCAGTTGAAATTAAACCCACTAATGGTCAGTTCGGAGTTTTTTTTCCCCGATTATGATGATGATGATGATGGTTCACTACAGTCTTTTCATGTTTCAATATTTTATAGTAATGGAGAGTTTTAAACCCAATTTTTAGTATTTTCAGCAATCTCCTCAGGCAATAATTTGATCCTTCTGGCGATTTTTTTGGCCTGTGTACATGTTGAAAATAATGAACATTAAATTTGCTACGATGTGCAAATCTTTATTCAGTTTAAGCAACAGAACATGAAACATTATGACATCTGTTCCATCTATTTCTGTTTGTTTTTTGTTTTGTTTTGTTTTTTTCTTTTCTTGTGTTTGTTGTACAGCTAGTGATATCTGTCTGAAATTATTGTCTAATTATTTTCCGTCTTGATGTTCTGAACATATGCTAAAATGAAGAAAAAAAGCAATTACTATTTTCTCTTGAATATGGTATGACTAATTTAGCTGGTTTTGAACACGTAAGGAGTGGAAATTACATGTATTTGTGTTAAAATGGAGCCTGTCAGAACAATAAATACTCATGTACAGATACTTTTGTTGCTTCCCTCCTTCAAAAACAACACATGATATACAACAGCAGTGCAAATATAAGGACACAAGGGTACAAAATACAGGGGTTGGACAAAATCATGGAAACACCTTCACCTCAAGATGATAATGCCCCAATCCATACAGCTAGAATTGTTAAAGAATGGCATGAGGAACATTCTAATGAAGTTGAGCATCTCGTATGGCCGGCACAGTCCCCAGACCTCAACATTATTGAGCATTTATGGTCAGTTTTAGAGATTCAAGTAAGACGTCGATTTCCACCGCCATCGTCTCTAAAAGAGTTGGAGGGTATTCTAACTGAAGAATGGCTTAAAATTCCTTTGGAAACAATTCACAAGTTGTATGAATCAATACCTCGGAGAATTGAGGCTGTAATTGCCGCAAAAGGTGGACCTACACCATATTAAATTATATTTTGTTGATGTTTTAAGGTGTTTCCATTATTTTGTCCAACCCCTGTAGTTCCATGATGCAGTTGTGACATGCACTTTCCACCTCATGTGCAGGTAATAATCTGCTCATGTCTTTATTACTGTGTTTGTAGAGGTGTTCCTTCCAAACAGTGATAGAATGCTTGTATAATGGCGGTGTCAGTTTGGTACCGGTGGAGTTTTTCGACCGTGCCGTAGAGAGTCTCCGCTGGGCTTTTTGCATCGGTCTGCTGCTGTTATCAGTCCCATTTCAGGTTCTTGCTGAGGGAGGCTATTGTAATTGGCCGTTGATGAGGATAGGTGTTTTATTGATTGTTTTTTTCCTGAAATCAATGATGATTCCACCTGTCTTTTTTCATTCAGGTTCGGGTCATTTTGCCCTGCACCTGCTGACTGACTTCTCAACTTCCATCCTGTCTCCATTGATTGTTTTTACATGTGTATTGGTAGACTGATTCTATCCTAGTTTTGATAATAGAACACAGAGATGTTGCCTTTTCATGTTTCTATATCAGCTGAAATTTGCTTAGAGGTCTTATTTATGTCTTTGTGCATAAGAAATCAATATAAGTGAATCCCCAAAGGAACTTTGTGTTGGTAAATGCAAGTTATGCAAATTTACAGGATTTCAGTTCTGTTGCAACATGTTGATGGTCATATGAACTATGTTTTCAGGTCAAAAATGTCCAGTTTCATCACAGTTAATGCTATAGTTTCATGCCACAAATGGCCAAGTTATATTTTAACTGAATTTACCTGAAAAACAAATATTCTATTCTTTTAGATTCCCCAGGTTTTCATACAAGATTCTATCCTACATATCACGTTTTATTTTTACAGGTTCAATATGGAGTATGGTGCTGATCCATCCTGCTTATGTTACGCCAATACATACATTAAGAATGTCACACGTCACTTTTTAAATCAGCAGTTTTCTAATAATAAGCATTTTTATAAAGAAATAACAATTCTATATTGTTATTTCCTCTTTAGTATGATGATAAACTACACAATAAATAATTCTGATCCTAGTTTTTGCACAGGGATCATTTGTGGAAACAGTGACATGGCTGCCGAGCATCAGTATGATGCACAGGTGTCAAACCTGTGGCCCGGGGGCCAAATGCAGCCCGCCAAAGGGTCCAGTTCGGCCCTTGGGATGTTTTTGCCAAGTGCAAAAATTCCACAGTCTTGAATTGAATTAAGCCAAAAAAAAAAAAAAATCTTCAATTAAGTAAAAAAAAATCTTGAATTAAGCCAAAAAAAATCTTCAATTAAGTAAAAAAAATCTTAAATTAAGCCAAAAAACATCTCAAATTTAGCAAAAAAAAAAATCTTGAATTAAGACAAAAAAAAATCTAGAATTGACAACTTTTTTTTTTTCTTTGTTTTAGTGCAAAAAAAAAAAACATTAAATTATGAAAATATTAACATTTACAAACTATCCTGTAACACTAAAATGTGAATAACCTGAACAAATATGAACAACCTGAAATGTCTAAAGAAAATTAAGCACAATTTTGAAAAATTTTTCTTCCTCTTCCTCAGTGTTTAGTGTCTTTGTAGATCTGATCCATAATGCACATGGACAAATGAGAAGTTAAGGCAGAATATTGTTAAAATTGCACTAAATTTTCTTATGTTTTTTAATTTATATTTCAGTTTTTCGGGGTTTTTTTTTTTTTGTTTTTTTTTTTGATAGTTTATAAAAGTAAGTATTTTCATGATTTAATGTTTTTTTTACACTAAAACCAAGACAAAAATTTGGAGTTGTCATAATTTATAGGTTATTATGTTATTATTTTTCTGGTCTGGCCCACTGCAGATCAAATTTAGCTGAATATGGCCCCTGAACTAAAATGAGTTTGACACCCCTGGTATGATGGGATCTGTAACAACCATGTCACATCCGTCCACTGCCACATTTTGTGTTTTTGTGTCAGCTGTTATTGTTTTAGATTCACGATACTAACATTTATGAATAAGAGGAGAATTAGCAATAGTAAGTCTATAAGTTTATTACTAATAAAGTACTGGCACTGACCAGAGCATCATGGGTAATGTCACGCCCGTCCACCAGCAAAAGTTTTCACATACACGTGCTATTCAAAATCCAATATTTCTGAAAATAGAGCTTCCACTGTCAAATAATATCAGTAGTCTGTGCACAAATGGATTAGCATTATTTCAACACAGTTCTATGCATTTCTTACAACTTTTGTTTTTTTGGACAAAAATGGCCACTCATTTGACCCCCTAAGTAAATTTTAGCTGATATGCATAATAAACCGAGTGATTACCCCGTCCCCCAAAGGGGAGGCAAGGGGTTGTGTTTTTGGTTTGGTTTGTTTGTTTCTTTATTTCTTTGTTTGTTTGTTAAGCAGCAAAACAACTGGTTGAATTCATACTAATTTATTTATTTGGAATGTAATGATAATGATAATAATGATACTGCATAAAAATGAACAGGAGTAGAAGTATGCCACTGAGTTAGGGAATGTAGTGAAGTAAAAGTGAAAGTAAACTGAATAAAAAATACTCAGTAAAGTACAAATATTTCCAAAACATACTTGAGTACAGTAGTGAAGTTTTATCACTTACCGACTTTTCTCTCTTCTGTTTTACTGTGAAAAAAGTTAAATTATTGATGAAAATGTTTACATGTACAAACTCTCCTTTCACAAAAAATTTGAATAATCTTAACAACCCTGAATCTGAAATTTCTCAAGAAAAATAAATGAAATTTTAACACTATTCTGTCTGTTACAAAATGTGTAAGTCCTTGTAGATCCACTGTGATCAGTAAGTTGTCATGCACATACAAATATTAAACTGAGGCATAATATTGTTTACATTTTTGCACAAAAAACAAAGAGAAAAAAATTGGGGTGTTTTATTTATAGGTTATTACGCTATTATTATACAGGTCCGGCCTGGTTGAGATTAACCCTTTCATGCATAAATTATGAGAACCTTAATCAAGATTTTTTTTTTTTTCTGAGTGTTTTTATTCCTCTTTAGGCATGACAAAAACAATGTGATTGATTTTTTTTTTTTTTTTTTTTTTTTTTTATGAACCGATTTTTCATGAAGTTACAAAAATGTCCACTCAGCTGAACACCGTGCGTTTAATTTTTGAAGCAAAGAAACATGCATTTACTGACATACTGTGTGAAAACTATAAAATAAAAACATTTTTATCCTCCTGAGACCCAGCAATGCATTTTTGTCCTCTGTAGGGGACAAAAGTGTTACAGTTTTACTTAAAAAATGCTGTCCATTGCAAAGGACATTCCATTAAAAAATAAATAAATAAATAAAAATATATATTTTTTTAAATGTATCTGAAGAGAAAAAAAAAATCTGTTGCATTATGCAGTTTCCAATCAAGACAACTGTTAAATGGAAAAAGCTAAAATTTTCACTTTCCTGGGTCTCAGGAGGTTAATGCTGCTAATCTGATGTTTTCTCACTCAGATAATATGCAAAAAAAACAACTTTTTGTTTAACCCTTTCATGGACAGTGGTCACTATGGTGCACAGTTCTTCTACAGTTGTTCTCTTGTATATTCATGGGTTTGGTTGTTTTAGTTGCATATCAGCCAACACAGTGGACGATAATGCACCATGCCATACACAGTTCATACTATTACTGTAACTTTGCTGTGCTTGATAAACCTGATCTGCACTAACATGTTTAAGTATTTTTTATATATTTTTTGTATTATCTCCATGAAGTGAGTAATAGCTAGTATTAGAGTATGACCCCTAAGGGTTGAGATGAGAGAAAACATAAGATTAGCTGCAATAAAATTATTTTTATTTCATAGATTTCACACAGTATGTCAGTTTTTGATATTGCGTTTTTTAATACATGTTTCATTGCTTCCAAAATTAAACACATGGTGGACATTTTTGTAACTCTATGAACTCGAAGCACTCGGAGAGCGCAGACCTCCGCCAAGGCTGATCAGTGCCCCCCCCCCCCCCCCCCCCCGTGGGCCCCCCCACCCCTGATCACCACCAAAATTTAATCATTTCTTCCTTATCCCACTTCCAACAAACCCTGAAAATTTCATCCAAATCTGTCCATAACTTTTTGAGTTATGTTGCACACTAACGGGCAGACAAACAAACAAACAAACAAACAAACAAACAAACCCTGGCAAAAACATAACCTCCTTGGCGGAGGTAAAAATAGGTGCGTTAAAAAAAAAATTCAATCGCATTGTTTTTTTGTTCAGGCCTAAAGAGGAATAAAAACACTCAGGAAAAAAAATATGACTAAGGTTCTCATAATTCATGCAAGAAAGGGTTAAGTTAAACCCTGACCATATTTTCAGGGGAAAAACGCCTAAACAGACATACCCAAAGTAAATGAAGAATTCCTTCACAATAATAAGCTTCATATGGATGTTCTTGGTGTCTGTGGACATTTAGAGACCTCACAGAATCTATTCCCATTGTCTAAAATATTGTATCTATTACTCTGCCTGAGTAAATTGTAACAAACTAAAAGAGAAATTAGAATTTTTTATCCTCGCCTGTTTTTTTTCTGGCTGGATTGACGATGATATGCATAAATGAATTGTTCGTGTCGGAGATTTTTAATAGCGTATATTTCACCCCACAAAGATTAAAAATCATGTTTGAACATTAAAGTTTGCACTAAAATACACTTTTGATGTACTTTTATTAACATTAGGGTCTAAACTTTGAGCAAAAGTTGAAAAAAACATCCATTGTCCTGATTTATTATATTTTTATAGTAGATGAATATTTATATAATTTTTTAGGCCTGCTGGCGGGCTGATAGGGCTAAAGGGGTTTAAAAACAAACAAACAAACTGTTAATTACAGTCTAATAAAATTAGCAATTGATTTAGATAAAAGAACTGGAAAATTACAGTAATGTTATGAATGTCAGTGTTTGGGATGATGCATGAGTGTCCACTGTGTTGGTTGATATGGAACTAAAACAACAAAATCCATGAATATACAAGAGAACAGCTGCAGAATAACTGTCCACTGTAGAGACCACTATGCATAAAAGGGTTAAATTGAGCTGAATGTGGCCCCTGAACTAAAATGAATTTGACCCCTCCACCGCTCTGGGAGATGATTTTGCTCTCATATAAAATGTTTACATGAACATGCTGCTTTAAAACCTCTGAATACTCTAGTCTGTGTAAATACACCATTCGCTCTCAGAGATCATCCTCCCACTGTGGTGTCACTCGCATATTTCAGGGTCCTGGAGGAGTTTGAGGTTGATCTGAGGTGGTGTGATGGCGAGGGGGTGGGAAGTGTGATGTTCTTAAATTTTTTAACTTGGTTTTCCTACTCTTCCAAAAAAAAAAAAAAAAAAAAGTCAAGAGACACAGTGAGCTGTTAATGTTTCCTGAACAGCTTGAGAGGGTTGACAGTATTAAAAGCAGAACTGAAATTGATGAACAGAATTCTTGCATATAGGTATCTTTGGACTCCAGGTGTTGGAGATGAAGTGCGGTGCCAGGTTGACTGCATCATCTGGTTTGGATGATATGCAAATTGTAGTGGGTCCATTGGGGGGTTGGGGCTGATTTAATGCGCGCCAGGACTATGCACTGAAAAGCCTTCGTACCCACTGATGTTGGGGTCTGCAGTCACTGAGGCCAGGTTTTTTTTTTTTTTTTTTAAATTTTCAGGAATGGGGATGATGATGGAGTTTTTGCAGGAGCTCAACACAAAGGAGGTCAAGGTGCAGTAGAGACGAAACCATAACGGAGGATCTGAAACCTCAGATTGAGCAAATCAGTTAAAATGTATATAAAATGTATATATTGTATATATATATATATATATATATATATATATATATATATATATATATATATATATGTATATGTATATATACACATATATATATATATATATATATATATATATATATATATATATATATATATATTGTCCATTAATAGAAGTTGGCCACACTGATCGTAATGGGGGCAGTTTGTGCCGAGTCATGTGACTGACATAGTTTACAGTGTCACTGAGTCATGTGACGGTGCGGTACCTTGCAAGTTGTAAATATTCGTTAAAAGCAAGTTGCTGTTGTGTGTTCTGTAGTTCTGTGACTCATGTTCTGTCTGTAGGGGAGAGTATCTGAGTGAACTGGAGGAATATTTCAGTTTGACACAAAGACTGAACGGTCTGTGCTGCTGTCAGACACTCTATGCTGTTGTACACACATTTAGTTTAATGAAAGTAAATACCACTATCTTTTCTTAAGCATGTGGTGTATTGGGATTCAGCAAGTGTGACCACTGTGCACTCTTCCATGACTTTGTTCTACCAAAACATTGTAGTATTTAAAAATTACCTTGAAATGCCATTAGCTTTAGGTGCATTAGCATTTTTCAGTTTGAAGCAGCCAGAGTCGAAGTAAAACTCACAAAGAAGGAGAAAGTAAAATTCAATGACCACATTAATAATCATCAGTACATTACTTAAAGTTTGCTACTGAAATAAACATATATCCTCAAGTAAAGTTCATCCTTGTAGAATTTACTTACAATTCTAAGTGCAAATGCTTTCCTAAGTTTTCCTAAGCAAATTACACCCCCACTTTTTTCAGTGTAATGTTAAAAAGAAAGAAAAGAAATGTGCTTGTTTATGGGGTCTGTATATGTCTTAAAAAACACAGTTCTGTATGATTTAGATAGTTTGTTAGTTTAGTTTTATTTCGAGCACATAGAATCGTCAGATAAAGAATCCCACAACATGGTCAAACAAAATTTTTCAGCTCTCAAAAAGGAGTGGGAAGAAGTATAACTTATAAACTCCCACCCCTTTTGACAAACTAATAATTAAATTACTTCTGCTTCCTTTGCTTTGTTAACACACTTTTTTTCTGTATATTTTTACAATAACACAAACCATTCGCATACACTTTTTTAATAACCTCACATGCGAGCAGATTTACATAATAAACAATAATATTATAAAATATAATAATAATACAGGGTGGGGAAGCAAAATTTACAATATTTTGAGGTAGGGATTGAAAGACAGTGTATGACCAATTAGTTTATTGAAAGTCATGAGAATTTATTTGCCACAAGAAAATTTACATAATAGAAAATGTTTTTATTCTACAGGGGTTGGACAAAATAATGGAAACACCTTAAAACATCAACAAAATATAATTTAATATGGTGTAGGTCCGCCTTTTGCAGCAATTACAGCCTCAATTCTCCGAGGTATTGATTCATACAACTTGTGAATTGTTTCCAAAGGAATTTTAAGCCATTCTTCAGTTAGAATACCCTCCAACTCTTTTAGAGACGATGGCGGTGGAAATCGACGTCTTACTTGAATCTCTAAAACTGACCATAAATGCTCAATAATGTTGAGGTCTGGGGACTGTGCCGACCATACGAGATGCTCAACTTCATTAGAATGTTCCTCATGCCATTCTTTAACAATTCTAGCTGTATGGATTGGGGCATTATCATCTTGAGGTGAAGGTGTTTCCATTATTTTGTCCAACCCCTGTATGTGTCCTCCTTCTTTCTCAATAACTGCCTTCACACTTATTATGGATGGAGGCAGAAAAGCCAGGTGTAGATTACTGCACAAAGGGAGAATTTTATTTTCCTTGGTCAGGATATGTACAGTCAGTCCAGTTAGATTTACAAGGCTGACAATTAATACTGAAAAAAACAAGAACTCAAACTATGAATCATGAAAGAGCTGCAGCATCTGAAACTGACCACAATGAACATTTGACAGATAAACAGAACCACAGTGCTTCAGTTTCAGCTTCAGTTTGTCATATCTGTTATGAATTGTGATTGTCTCTCTCAACTCATCATATATTTTTTATCAGTATGTTTTTTTTTTTTGTTTTTTTTTTATCAATTACTAGAAATTTCCTGACCCCAAAGTTGAAAAACACTGTTGTAAGGTAAGGAATTACTTTTAAATAACTATAACACAGGGGTGTCAAACTCATTTTAGTTCAGGGGCCACATTCAGCCTAATAAGAAATAAAGTGGGCCGGACCAATAAAATAATATAAATAATGGGATAATACGAACTTTTGAGTGAAAAAAGTAAAATTCCATAATGAAAATGTTTACATCTACGAATTGTACTTGAACATAACATGAGCAAATATGAACAACCTGTAAATTCTTAAGAAAAATAAGTGCAATTTTAACAATATTACGCCTCAGTTTATCATTTATACATGTGAATCACAACTTACAGATCACAGTGGATCTACAAATACACAAAACATTTACTAACAGGCAGAATATTATTAAAATTCCACATACTTCTCTTAAGAGATTTCAGGTTATTCACTTTTGTTTTTTTTGTTTTTTTTTAAAGGCAAGTCTGTAAATATTCTTGTGTAATTTTCCTTTTTAGGATTTTAGGATTTAGGGGTAGGATTAAATAAGTTTATACTTCTTCCTACTCCTTTTCGACCATGCAAAATTCAGACTTGTATGTGCTTGAAGATAGATTCTGTCCATTTAAATGTTATTTTTTATGTCCTAATTTGCTTTGTTTTGTCTTATTTTCTTTGCATGTTCGAAATAAAATATATACAGGGTGGGGAAGCAAAATTTACAATATTTTGAGGCAGGGATTGAAAAACAGTGTATGACCAATTAGTTTATTGAAAGTCATGACAATTTATTTGCCACAAGAAAATGTACATAATAGAAAATGTTTTTATTCTATGTGTCCTCCTTCTTTCTCAATAACTGCCTTCACACGCTTCCTGAAACTTGCGCAAGTGTGCCTCAAATATTGGGGTGACAACTTCTCCCATTCTTCTTTAATAGTATCTTCCAGACTTTCTGGTAATAGTTTTGCTCATAGTCATTCTCTTCTTTCCATTATAAACAGTCTTTATGGACACTCCAACTATTTTTGAAATCTCCTTTGGTGTGACGAGTGCATTCAGCAAATCACACACTCTTTGACGTTTGCTTTCCTGATTACTCATATGGGCAAAAGTTTCTGAAAAGGTATGGATAATAGTGTTAGGTATGATTATGACATCAGTATATGTTTGGTTTCAAAACAACTGACGTAGTGCCTGCTGAGAAAAAACAACTAAATGTTCATTGTAAATTTTGCTTCCCCACCCTGTATAATATATGACTTTATTCTCATTAATTAACGACTTTATTCTTGTTAAATAATGACTTTATTCTCATTAATAAAACACTTTATTCTCATTAAATAATGGCTTTATTCTCATTAATTAACAAATTTATTTTTGTTAAATAATGACTTTTATAAAACTACGACTTTATTCTCGTTAAATAATGCCTTTATTCTTGTAGTGGAAAGTGTTTTTTTTCTTATGCGGCCCTAATACACCGTCATATTATACCCACTCTGCAGGAAGGAGTTTTCTTTTCACTGAAGGACTTCCACCTTAAAATACCACATTAACACAAACATTCATTAGTCTGGAATTCTGCTAACACTTCAGCTAATGCATCACCCACTTTGTGACAAACACATTCAGTGCATATACAGTATGTTCCCTTCTTTCTTGAGTCTGTTTACTCATTCAAAATGAAACCCGATTAATATACAGTCAGAGAAAAAATTCTCAGACCACCCTTGTTTTCTTCAGTTTCTTGTTCATTTTAATGCCTGGTACAACTATAGGTACATTTGTTTGGACAAATATAATGATAACAACAAAAATCGATCATAAGAGTAGCCATTTTCTTCTTGATAATAACCATTTCACTTCAGTTCTTACATCAATGGCTATGGCATTGTACTGACAAAAACAGTGCTTTTAGGCATTCCATGTTTTCTGTTCTGTCTGTTTTAGTCACATGATACACACAACAAGGTTCTAATAGTTTTGGATTTTTCATTCTAGTTTTGTTTTATTTAGTTTTGACTTTTTTTTTCTCTAATTCAGTTCGTTTTAATTCAGTTTTAGAGCAGGTTTGCCAGTTTTTATTAGTTTTCATTATTTTCTAAATGCTTAGTTTTAGTTTAGTTTTAGTATTAATTTTAGTTTCGTCATATCTTTTTTTTTCTTCTCCGTCGTATTCAAATAAATCCCAGACAGGACTCTGCTGCTTTCTCCCAACTTTAGTCTCCATGTTTCCAGGTAGAGTGGGGACCAGAAGATGACTGGAAACCATAAGTGACGGACCATCAAGTGTGGTATGGTGACAGCAGAGAAAATTACTCAAGCGAAATAAATCGATTTTGTATCGATCTGACATTGACAAAGACGAAAACGAAGGGAATTTTATCCATAATTTTTATCTGTTTTAGTTAGTTTTATAAACACACAATACAGTTTCAGTTAGTTATCTTTTTTTTTCTTTTAATTATAGTTTTTATTTATTTCAGTTAACGAAAATGTTTTTACAATTCTAGTTTTCGTCATTTCGTTAGTTTTCGTTAACGATGACAACCTTGACACACAGGAGTTGGTACTTGGTTGCATAAACCATTCTTTTTGATGACTTTTGATGGTCTAATAATTTTTTTCCGCAACTGTAGAATAAACATGAATGACATTTAATCATGATTCATTGAAATTAATCCACAGCAACCCTGTGATTAATCTGATGAAAAATTTGACAGGACTAGTTTTTATGCATGTACAAATTATTGAAGAAGGCTATTTTACTTGAACACCTTTTGTTGGTTATGTGAGGAGTGAGTGGCTGAGTATGTCCAGTGTTAGATGGTGTATTGGATTATTTATTGTACGTTTAGCTCAGGGGTGTCAAACTCATTTTAGTTCAGGGGCCACATTAAGCCAGATTTGATCAGCAGTGGGCCGGACCAGGGAAATAATAACATAATAATACATAAATAATGTCAACTCCAAACTGAACAAACAAAAAAGAAAATTATGTGATGAAAATGTTTACATTAACCAACTATCCTTTAAAACACAGGTGTCAAACATGTGGCCCGGGGGCCAAATCCGGCCCGCCGAACGGTCCAGTCCGGCCCTTGGGATGAATTTGTGAAATGCAAAAATTACACTAAAATATTAACAATCCTTTTAGTTCAGGTTCCACATTGAGACCAATTCAAACTCAAGTGGGTCAGACCAGTAAAATACTATCATAATAACAGATAAATAATGACAACTCCAAATTTTTCTCTTTGTAAATGTACATATTTTCATGTATTTACACTAAAACAAAGTATAATTTTGCCAAAAAATGAGAATAACCTGAAATGTCTTTAGAGAAGCAAGTATAACTTTACCAATATTCTGCCTGTTACTAAATGTTTTGTGTTTTGTAGATCCACTGTGATCTGTAAGTTATAATGTACATGTGTAAATGATAAACTGAGGCAGAATATTGTTAAAATCACACTTTTTTTTTTAGTTTGTTCATGTTATTTACATCTTTTGAAAGGATAGTTTGCAGATGTAAACCTTTTCCTAATGTAAATTACCTTTTTTCGCTCTACAGTAGAACATAGAGAAAAGTTTGGAGTTGACATTATTTCTATATTATTATGTTATTATTTTACTGGTTCGGCCCACTGCAGATCAAATTTATCTGAATGTGGCCCCTGAACTAAAATGAGTTTGACACCTCTGCTTTAAAACAATGTGAATAACATGAACAAACTGAAAATTCTTAAGAAAACTAAGTGCAATTTTAACAATATTATGTCTCAGTTTATCATTAACACATGTAAATTACAACGTACAGATCACAGTGGATCTAATTAAAATGTTGATATTTGTTGCGGTTATTTATGTTTTTGTGAAAGATTAGTTTGTTTTTGTGTAAATACAGTAAAATGACACGAAAATGTTTACATATACAAAGGGAAAAATTTAGAGTTGTGAGTATTTATATGTTATTACCTCCGCCAAGGAGGTTATGTTTACCTCCGCCAAGGAGGTTATGTTTTTGCCAGGGTTTGTTTGTTTGTCTGTCTGTTTGTTTGTTTGTCTGTCCGTTAGTGTGCAACATAACTCAAAAAGTTATGGACAGATTTGGATGAAATTTTCAGGGTTTGTTGGAAATGGGATAAGGAAGAAATGATTAAATTTTGGTGGTGATCGGGTGTGGGGGGGCCCACGGGGGGGGCACTGATCAGCCTTGGCGGAGGTCTGCGCTCTCCGAGTGCTTCTAGTTATGATAGTATTTTACTGATCCGACCCACTGGAGATTATATTGGTCTGAATGTGGAACCTGAACTGAAATGATTAATATCTTCAGTGAAATTTTTGCGTTTCACAAATTCATCCCAAGGGCCAGACTGGACCCTTTGGCGGGCCGGATTTGGCCCCCTGGCCGCATGTTTGACACCTGTGGTTTAGCATACGAAACAGCCTTCTCTGTGTGTGTTTCAGTTGTGAGTAGTGGCGGTAGGTAAAAAAGTAGTTCTTTAATTGTGCAAAAAATTAAAAAAAAAAAAAAAAAAAAAAAGATCTGGTAATTTGGTGTCTTGGTGTCTACATAACGATCTAATTATAATCTATAATTTATCCAGTCTAAGGTGCTGTGGGTGTGGAGTGGAGGGCTCCTTCCTTGCCAACATTCTGTTGATTGCCTCTGACACTGAAGTGTGAACAGTTACTGCAATCAGTGCAAATGTCACCTAATGTGATCTCCAACTTGTTAAACACTTATTAGCAACCCATATGGTAAGGGAAAAGGGTTGTTTTATTTGTTTTTTGTTTTTTTTTAATTGCATCACAGCTTCATTGCAAGGATCCTAAAAATACATTGCGATAAAGTGTTGATTTCAAGCAGATGTGCACTTCAGGTTTGGATTCATGGACTGAAGGTGTCGGACTGGCATTCTCTGCTGGCTACTGGAGATTGCCAGTACTTGTACTGATCTGTGTGCAGGGTGGGTAATATTTTGTCTTTAGTGAGGATGAATACAAGCCTGGATAAGTGAGTCTGCTGAATAAATGATGTTTATAATCATAATCAGAAGTCTGGTGAACTTGCCACACAGATGGATTGGACAGAGGGGTTTCGCTGAATACCCTCCATGTTCACCAGACCTCACACCACTAGACTTTGTTTTATGGGGATTTTGTTTTTACTGTTGTTTGCAACATTGTGGTTATTGTCTTTTATTTTTTATTATGTTTTTCCTGAGTTTTGACAGTGTAACTCAGTGGTTCCCAACCTTTTGTGGCACGCGACCCCAATTTAACCCTTTCATGCATAGGTCACTCCAGTGGACAGTTCTTCTCCAACTGTTCTCTTGTATATTAATGGGTTTTGTTGTTTTAGTTCCATATCAGCCAACACAGTGAACACTGATGCATCATCCCATACACTGTGATTCAGACCATTACTGTAACTTTGCTGTTCTTGATAAACCTGATCTGCAGGAACATGTTTGAGTGTAAATCAGTTGTTATTTGTTAGACAAGAAGGTTTTTTTTTTTCATATTATCTCCATGAAGTGAGTAATTACTAGCATTAGAATATATTAAAATGTGAGAAGACATCAGATTAGCAGCATTAAAAATGTTTTTATTTCATTGTTTTCATATCACTTTCTGGGTTTTAAACACGTTTCTTTTACTTCAAAAATTAAATGCATGGATATTTTTGTAACTCCATAGGAAAAAAAAACTCGATTGCATTGTTTTTTTCACGCCTAAGGAGGAATAAAACACTGAAGAAAAAAATCTTGACTAAGGTTCTCACAATTCGTGCATGAAAGGGTTAACATCACAAATTTCTGGCGACCCCAGACATTCAAAACTGAGACTTTTTTCTTTTTTTGCTAAAATTAATTTGACTTTGATCATGTAACAGTTTGCTATACTATGTGGCAAATAAACATTAATTTCAGACGACATTTAGTCTATATAATGTACATTATTATGGACGGAGGCAGAAAAGCCAGGTGTAGATTACTGCACAAAGTGAGAATTTGATTTTCCTTGGTCAGGATATGTACAGTCAGTCCAGCTTGGATTTACAAGGCTAACAATTAATACTGAACAAACAAGAACTGAAACTATGAATTATGAAAGAGCTGCAGCATCTGAAACCGACCACAATGAACATTTGAAAGAGAAACAGAACCACAGTGCTGCAGTTTCAGACTCACAGTTTGTCATGTCTTTTATGTTTTGGGATTGTCTCTTTCCACTCACCATATATTTTTTATTAGTAAGTTTTTATTTTTATCAATTACTAGAAATTCCAGGCGGCCCCATGTGGGGTCCCGACCCCAAGATTGAAAAACACTGGTGTAACTACTTTCTGGAGTCCAACCAGATGTCTACTGGGCATTATTTAGTAAAAACCTGTCAAACTTCAATTCCTCTCTTTGTCTTTTTCTGTTATTTCACCCTGTTTATACCTTAAAACACACAGTAAAGCAAAACCACTGAAGAAAAGGAACACGATCACATACTCACAGCAGCTTTTATGACACTGAAACAGACACAAATTCACAACAGCATGTTTACCTGGAATAATGTCTCAGGGGTTAAAGGGTTAACAAGATGAACGTAAAATACGAATGTAGAAGCCAATAATGTAATAACAGCAGATAACGTAGTAACGGCCGATAATGTAATAAATTTGCCCTTTTTAAAATGTAATAAGCCAATAACAAAATATCTGGCCAACAGCATAATAGAAGTCCTGAACTGATAACGGAATAACTTTTGGCCAATAACATTATAACTTATCAGTTGGTTATTACGTTATTGGCCTGGTATATAAAAAAAAAAAAATATTTGCAAATGTAATAACTGAGCCAATAAAGTAATAAGTTATAACATTATTGGCCAAAAGCTATTTCATTATTGGTTCAGGACTTTTATTACATTATTGGCCAGATATTACGTTTTTGGCCTATTATATTTTAAAAATGGCAAATTTATTACATTATTGGTTGTTATTACATTATTGGCTTCCACATACGTACCAAGATAAAAATGATGCAAAAGATGAAAACAGAACAAAAACAGTGTTAAACACTTATTAACAACCCATATGTTAAGGGAAAAGGTTTTTTTTTTTGTTTTGTTTTTCGTTTTTTTTTTTTTAATTGCGTCACAGCTTCATTGCAAGGATCCTAAAAATACATCGCAATAAAGTGTTGATTTCAAGCAGATGTGCACATCAGGTTTGGATTCATGGACTGAAGGTGTCGGATTGGCATTCTCTGCTAGCTACTGTAGATTGCCAGTACTTATACTGATCTGTGTGCAGGGTGGGTAATATTTTGTCTTTAGTGAGGATGAATACAAGCCTGGATAAGTGAGTCTGCTGAATAAATGATGTTTATAATCATAGCCCTGGGTGTCGGTTAATGTGCCTAGGGAGACGGGGGTGGGGAGTGGCGGGGTTTAGGAGATGAGGAGTTCCAATCATCTGTCCAAGCAAGGCCCTCCAAGGCAGATGATAATGTGGGTCTAAACTGCTGCACGGGTGGGTAATGGGATTGTGAGCATGCTGGTCTCCTGCCGGATAAGCTCTCCTGATAGCGCCGCTGACCTCTTCCCCGATAGCTGGGATGGAGAGGCGCTGCGACGCTTCATATGGCGCATGTGTGTTTGTAAAGCTGGCACCATGTGTGAGGCAAAGGGGCATCGTGGGGGCGCCGACGGGAAGGTGAAAAGGTAGGAGGTGTAAACATTAGCACAGCCAGGAAGCACTGAGGGGATGGAAGATAAAAAAAAATATATAGAAGAGGCTCAGGAGGACGTAAGAGTGAATTCAGCAGAGATGGAAAGTTAAGAACAAGTGGAGACTTCAGGAATCTGTCCTTCAATGTTTATTTTACTGATAACTTCTCACCTTTATTCCCTGTACTCCATCTGGCAGGCATTTGTTTTAGTGCATTTGAAGGTGAGGATTATTATTTATTTGATTCATGCTAACATTAAAAACGACTTAAATGAATAAATTGTTGGCAGCTGTTTTACTTACTTATTTATTTTAGTTTAATACAAATGAGGTTATGTGTGTCGGCTAAAATTTAGATAGGGGGTCAAATGAGTGGCTAATTTTGTCAAAAAAAAAAAAAAAAAAGTTGTAAGAAATGCATAGAACTGTGTTGAAATAATGCTAATCCATTTGTGCACAGACTACTGATATTATTTGACAGTAGAAGCTCTATTTTCAGAAATATTGGGTTTTGAATAGCACGTGTATGTGAAAACTTTTGCTGGTGGACGGACGTGACATTACCCATGATGCTCTGGTCAGTACCAGTACTTTATTAGTAATAAACTTCTATACTTACTATTGCTAATTCTCCTCTTATTCATAAATGTTAGTATTGTGGATCTAAAACAATAACAGCTGACACAAAAACACAAAATGTGGCAGTGGACGGATGTGACATGGTTGTTCCAGATCCCATCATACTGATGCTCTGCAGCCATGTCACCGTTTCCACAAATGATCCCTGTGCAAAAACTAGGATCAGAATTATTTATTGTATAGTTTATCTATTTGTATTGTATTTATTTATTTAGCACAATAAAAACAGTGCAGGGAGGAAACAAAGCCCAAAGGGCTTGTACAGAGTTCCACTCCCATCATCTACTATAAATAAAAAATAGAATGTACAAACATAAGGAAACAATAATTAAACAACAAATAACAATATGGAAAACACTGAAAAAGTCAGGACAGGAGATGTTTTTTCAGTGAGTTTTTGAAAGATGTAAATGACAATATAGACTTTAGAGACATGTCTAGATTGTTCCACAATTTAGGACCTCTAAATAAAATATTAAATTGATGACCAGATGTTCGACAGAAGGGTAAATGAAGATTGTCACTATGTCTGGTTGAGTATAAATGTAAATTGGATGAAAAACTAAAAAAATTATGAAAAGTGTCCGGAAGATCTTGCTTATTATTGATAAACTTGTGCACAAATAAACAGGAGTGATAAACACTGAGTTCATGAATGGGTAGTATTGAATATTTCCTAAAAATTGGTGCAGATGGTTCGTATCTACTAGACAGTGAGATTGTTCTCAGGAATCTCTTCTGGATTATCAAGAGTTTGCGAAGATAAGTTGGATAATTGTATAGTAGGACTATTGTATAGTTTATCATCATACTAAAGAGTAAATAACAATATAGAATTGTTATTTCTTTATAAAAATGCTTATTATTAGAAAACTGTTGATTTAAAAAGTGACGCGTGACATTCTTAATGTATGTATTGGCGTAACATAAGCAGGATGGATCAGCACCATACTCCAGATTGAACCTGTAAAAATAAAACATGTGATATGTAGGATAGAATCTTGTAAGAAAAACTGGGGAATCTAAAAGAATAGAATATTTGTTTTTCAGGTAAATTCAGTTAAAATATAACTTGGCCATTTGTGACATGAAAATATAGCATTAATTGTGATGAAATTGGACATTTTTGACCTGAAAACATAGTTCATATGAGCATCAACATGTTGCAACAGAACTGAAATCCTGTCAATTTGCATAACTTGCATTTACCAACACAAAGTTCCTTTGGGGATTCACTTACATTGATTTCTTATGCACAAAGACAGAAATAACACCTCTAAGTAAATTTTAGCCGGTGTGAATGTTTTCATTTTATTCTGTATTATTTTATTATTCTGTCTATATAAGTGTTTTTCAACCTTGGGGTCGCCTGATATTTCTAGTAATTGATAAAAAAAAAAAGAAAAAGAAAAAAATTACTAATAAAAAATACAGGGTGTTCCAAATAAATGTATACACACTTCAAATAATTGTAAAATAGGTGTTTATTAAAATTAATTTAATTTTCAAAATGTAATAGAATTTACAAACATCATTTTATTGTTTTGTCACCGCCTGTTCTCAAACTGACGTCCGGTCTGGTCCAGACTCTGCTGACAACACCAAGCAATGGAATCACACACATCAGGACTGGTATCTGCGTGCATTCACGTTCAATAGTTGCTCTAAATTCAGCGACTGTTGCTGGTCTCATAGCGTAGACTTTGTCTTTTAGGTATCCACATAAAAAACAGTCTAGTGGTGTGAGGTCTGGTGAACTTGCCAAACAGATGGACTGGACGGAGGGGTTTCATTGAATATCCTCCACGTTCACCAGACCTCACAGCACTAGACTTTTTTTAAATTTTTTTATGGGGATTTTGTTTTTACTGTTGTTTGCAACATTTTGATGATTTTCCTTTATGTTTTTTAACTGTGTTCTTCTTTAGTTTTCACACTGTAACAACTTTTTGGAGTCCAACCAGATGTCTACTGGGCATTATTTAGTAAAAACCTGTCAAACTTCAATTCCTCTCTTTGTCTTTGTCTGTAATTTCACCCTGTTTATACCTTAAAACACACAGTAAAGCAAAACCACTGAAGAAAAGGAACACGATCACATACTCACAGCAGCTTTTATGACACTGAAACCCACACAAATTCACAACAGCATGTTTATCTGGAATAATGTTTTAGGGGTTAAAGGGTTAACAAGATTAACATAAAATACGTACCAAGATAAAAAATGATGTAAAAGATGAAAACAGAACAAAAACAGTGTAAAATATGTAACTAGTTACAATGACATGAAAATCAAAACAAGATAAAAAGATGTAGCATGATGAACAAAATTTAAAGATGCAGAAAAATAAAAATAATGCAAAAGACAAAAACAAAACAATGTAAAAGATCCAACAAGACGCTGTATAACAAGGTGAAACTGATGTAGAAGATGTAGCAAGATGGAAACATAAAAAACATAACAGAATGTGAAAATTCCATAAAATATGAAAGACGAAAACAAAATGTAAAATTGAACACAGTGAAAACAAAATAAAAGATGACAACAAAACAAAGAAATATAAAAATATGCAAATAGAAAAGATTAAAAAAATGATACAAAAGACAAAAACAATATCAAAAAAGTAAAAAAAATACAATATCGAAAAAGTAAAAAAAAAAGATGAAACAAGATGATAGTAAAGTAAAAGAAGTAAAAGACGTAGCAAGATAAAAAAAAAATGTAAAAGATGAAAGCAATAAAACAGCAACATATAAGATGTAACAAAATGAAAATCATGTAAAAGACAAAAACAAAATGAAAACAAAAAAAAATTTTAAAAAGTAAAAAAAAAAGATTAAACAAGATGATAAAGTAAAAGAAGAAGTAAAAGATGAAGCAAGATAAAAAAAAATAATGTAAAAGATGAAAGCAAGAAAACAGCAACATATAAGATGTAACAAGATGAAAATCATGTAAAAGACAAAAACAAAATGAAAACGAAATAAAAAAATATATATATAAGAAAATGAAAATTATGTGAATGAAACCAGACAAAAACAACACAGAAGATGTAACAAAATGAAAACAGAATCAAAGATATAACAACAAAAATGACATAAAACAACAAAATGACTTTGACATCGGATAAAATGAGATGAAAACGACATAAAAGAAATAAAACATCGTTAAAAACATACACCTGTAGGCTCTGATTCTGTGACTCAATTTTGTTCATTTCAATTTAAACGCAAAAACAAACAAAACAGACAAAACCAACACACTTTTACTAAAACCTGTTCCTTCTCACTTTGACTTGAACTGAATCTGCTCTGTTTTATTTTTCTTAACACAAGTACTGAATGTACTTTGAGGGTTTTAAGGAGTCATCAATAATCAAAGCAAGAAAAAAAAAAAAGCAATAAATGGTGAAATTTTCCAACCACACAGTCTCTCTTTGTGTGCTGGTGAAACGGTGAGCTATAAATCAGTCATTTTTGTCAACTTCCTCTGTGTCTGTCATCGCTCTGCTGCTTTAGTTTCAGCTCATGACTGCTGTTTCTCCTCTCCGTAGGCCTGTGTTAATGATTTTCCAGACAGTTTCTCTTGACACATTGAACAGTTTTGCATTTTTTCCCCATTTGGCCACAGAAGACTTTGCCTCTTTGGAGCTCTGTTGGTCGCATTGTGTTCCGTTAAAAACCCACATTGAACTGTCGATTGCCAGACCTGTTCGACGTCTGACATACGTATTAACCCTTTCATGCATGAATAATGAGAACCTTAGTCAAGACTTTTTTTCTTGAGTGTTTTTATTCCTCCTTAGACATGAAAAAAAAAAAAAAAAAACGTGATCGATTTTTTTTTTTTTCATGGAGTTACAAAAATGTCCATGCATTTAATTTTTGAAGAAAAGAAACATGTGTTTAAAACCCAATATCAGAAAGTACAGAAGAGGATTAGGGCCACTGGAAAAAAAAAAACAAGAAAATTAACCCTTTCATGCAAAGTGGTCACTACAGTGGACAGTTACTCTACAGCAGGGGTGTCAAACTCATATTAGTTCAAGGGCCACATACAGCCCATAATGACCTGAAGTGGGGCAGATCATTAAAAATAATAACATAAGAATATATAAATAATATCAATTCCAAAATTTGCATGTCTAACTTGTATGTTTTAAAGTGGAAAAAAGTGAAATTATACTATCAAAATGTTTACATCTCCAATCTATCCTTTAAAAAAATGCAAAAAAACATGAACAACCATAAACAAAATTAAATTTATTACCAAAAAAAAAGGTCAATTTTAACAATTTATGCCATTATTTGGCCTCAGCTTCTCATTTTCACATGTTCATTATAACTTACAGATCACAGTGGATTTACAAATACACAAAATGTTTAATAACAGACAGAATATTAGTGTAATTACACTTAATTCTCTTAAGACATTTCAGATTGTTCGTATTTGTTCAGGTTGTTCGCATTTTTTGTAAAAGGCTAGTCTATAAATATAAAATTTTCTGTGTAATTTTACTTTATTTTTTTACAATAAAAAAGAGAAAAACTTGTGGTTTTCATTATTTATAGTTTGTCATGATAGTATTTTACTGGTCTGACCCACTTTAGATTGAATTGACCTATAATTATTTTTTAACTTCCTTGATTATGAATTTCTTTAGTGTAAGTTTTGTATTTCACTAATTCATCCTAGGGGCCGGATTGGACCCTTGGCCCCCGGGCCTTGTGTTTGACACGTGTGCTCTACAGCTTGACTCTTGTATATTCATGGGATTTGTTGTTTTAGTTCCATATCAGCCAACACAGTGGACACTTATGCATCATCTCATAAACTGCAATTCTTACCATTATTTTAACTTTGCTGTTCTTGGTTGGTTCTTGAGTGGAAATCAGTTGTTAATATTTATTTTTTGCATATTATCTCCATGAAGTGAGTAATAACTAGTATTAGAATATGTTAAAATGTGAGAAAACATCAGATTAGCTGCATTAAACATGGTTTCATTACACTGTTTTCATATCACTTTATGATACTGGGTTTTAAATACATGTTTCTTTGCTTCAAGAATAAAATTCATGGTGTAGCTGAGTGGACATTTTTGTAACTCCATGAAAAACAGGTTTATTTTTTTTAAAAAATTCAATCACAGTGGGGGTTTTTTCATGCCTAAAGAGGGATAAAAACACTCAGGAAAAAAAATCTTGATTAAGGTACTCATAATTCATGCATGAAAGGGTTAAAATAAGGTCCAATATATGTATACATATATTTTTTTATTATTATTATGAAAAAAAGTCAGAATTCTGAGATTAAAGTCAGAATTCTGACTTTTTTCTTCAGAATTCTGACTTTTTTTCTCAGAACTGTCAAATTCTCAAAGGCTATGAAAGTAATATGATTTCAAAGTGACTTAAGAAACCAAATGTAGAATAATTTGTGTTAATGTTTTATCTGCTGCAACTTCAGGTGTGGGGTTGGAGTAAGGATGGAGGAGAAGCAGAAATAAGCCTTTAGTTTCAGCTTCTTCCTTTTTCAGTTACCAATTGTGTTAATTTTATGTTTGTTTGTTCTTTTTTAATATGTATGTGTTTTGTACATAACTAAAATAAAAATATTCATTCATTCATTCATTCATTCAACTCTGACTTTAAATAACATTCAACCAAACCTGATGTACCTTTACAAATGTGATTCATTCAAGTCTTTTACAGCCTCTTTTAGTCACTTCTAAATTTAAAAGCAGAGCTGATCACATGCATGAAGCCCGGTTTGTATCACCATTATCACGTTCTAGCTAAAGCTGTGATATAACACCCAGATAATCCCCTCCCCCAGAATAAAGGGAGGATGTTAAAGAGGTGTAGCCCCGTCCTGAATGCCCTTGGCCTTTAGTGACAAAATTGTTTTCACACTCTGCTGCTTTTCCATAAACTCTTTTTTCTCAGAATCCTAACATTCAGCAGCGGGAGCTAAAAAAAAAAACACCTTCTGATGTCAGCTCGTACAGGACTAGAAGATCAAAAATAAACCTGATTAACTTGCTAAAAAAAATTCAAACAACCTGCTTATTCCCGTGATGTTTTCCTTCGCTACTCGTCAAACTCGCCATAGTTGTATTTCCGAGCGGCGAATAACTTCAGCGGTGGATTTTTGTGTCTGGCTGAAGTGTGTGTGACAGCTTTAAAAAGAGCCTCAGAACCAGTATGCTGATCTAAATGAGGCATAATAGATGTGAGAGTGACATAACCATGTTGAAGGGGTGTAAGCAGCCTGACAGGAACATCGCTTCTAGCAACTCCTGTGTTGCATTAGTGATGATTTTCCAGGAGGCTCTCACAATGTTTCTTCAAAGCGCTCTCCTGAGCCACAGCCAAACCCGGAAAAGCCCCCAAAACAACAGGCCTCGCGCACGACTCCGCACGTTCTTATTCATAACCCACCCTCAACACTGGCCAAATCTATCCCCCTACTACCACCACTATCAAAAAAAAAAGAAAAATATAGGTCATTCTGGTGCTAAAAATGGCTGCCTCTCCCTGGGGCTTGCTAGAGCATGAAATAGACTTTACATCACGTTAGCCGAGCAACAGCAACCGAGAAACTTTCCTTTTTGTCATTGCTCATTTTTCATCCCCTTTTGTTGCTGTAATCTAACATATGGTGGTTCTCTCACTCTACCCTTCTCTCTTTCAGTTTATGACCTGAATAAGATATCAGCAGTTTTCCAGGTTTGGAATATGACAGGCGAGGCTAAAGTCATGTAGAGATTTAGATAATATGGTTGCGGAAACACTTTACAATACCCCCCCTTCTCTCTCCATCCCCATCCCCATCCATCCCTCCCCATTGCTGATAAGCGAGAATTCAAGGGATGGATTTCAAAAACGCTTCGGATTCACAAAGTGCCGACTGATACGGCGAAGGAAGTCACATGACAAGCAGAACAATTCCTTTCCACCTGTTTGTAACGCTGCCGATTGCTTCAACAAACCTCTGGCGTGTGAATTACAACAGTATCTCGTTTTCCTTCGGGTTGTCGCTGAGAAACTGCAAAACACAATATGCAAAAATAAGCTGCTCTCGCCTCCATTGTGGCTTTGACAACTTTAGAGTCCAATTTACGGAGGGAAACTCTCTCGCAGCAAATTGGATAATGCGGCGAGGAAATTTCTAGGGTTCTATTTGCTGTAGTTTACACATTTCCAGATGCTCTCGCTCCACAGTTGTAGAGTCTCATTTAAGTTTTTTTTTTCTTTCTTCTTTTCTCCCACTCACATTTCCACCTCCTTGTCCGATGTATGAAATCCCTGGTGGCTGAGCCTTGAAATGGCCTCATGTTTATTTAAACTTAGAGGGCGGCAGCTAAAGCGCCCGGTGCCCCATTGGTTTTTTTTCTTTTTTTTTTTTTTTTTTTTTTTTTCCTGTGGTGTTTTCTTACAGCCAGCCAAGCCTGGAGCCATTCATCAGCAGGGCTAAGGGTAGCTACAGTGCAGAGGACTAAACAGCACTTCACCACAATGAGTGTGACATCAACCCTCCACACAAACCAGCGGGTGTGTCAAAAGAGAAGCACAATTACAGAGGAGAGGGAGAAGGGAAGAGGTGGGGAAATGACCATAGAGAAGAAGAAAAAAGAAAGGAAATAGAGACACAGAATGCTAGTCATCTTGCTTCTAATTTTGGTTCTGGCACCAGCAGTACCTTTGTTCCATCACAGGCTTTTTTATGCCATGAGCAAGAGCTGGTTTTAGACAGACAGAGGAGACACAGAATTAGCCAAGACCAGTGTTGTGCAAGCTACTTCCAAACTGTAATCCATTACAGATTACTTCTTATAGTACAGGTGTCAAACATGCGGCGCGGGGGGCCAAAACCGGACCGCCAAAGGGTCCAATCCGGCCCCTGGGATGAATTTGTGAAATGCAAAAATTACACTGAAGAAATTAACAATCAAGGATGTTCAAATCCTTTTAGGTCAATTCAATCTAAAGTGGGTCAGACCAGTAAAATACTATCATAATAACCTACAAATAATGAAAACTGTAATTTTTTTCTCTTTGTTTTAGTGTAAAAAAAATATATATATACAGGGTGGGGAAGCAAAATTTACAATGAACATTTAGTTGTTTTTTCTCAGCAGGCACTACGTCAATTGTTTTGAAACCAAACATATATTGATGTCATAATCATACCTAACACTATTATCCATACCTTTTCAGAAACTTTTGCCCATATGAGTAATCAGGAAAGCAAACGTCAAAGAGTGTGTGATTTGCTGAATGCACTCGTCACACCAAAGGAGATTTCAAAAATAGTTGGAGTGTCCATAAAGACTGTTTATAATGTAAAGAAGAGAATGACTATGAGCAAAACTATTACCAGAAAGTCTGGAAGATACTATTAAAGAAGAATGGGAGAAGTTGTCACCCGAATATTTGAGGAACACTTGCGCAAGTTTCAGGAAGCGTGTGAAGGCAGTTATTGAGAAAGAAGGAGGACACATAGAATAAAAACATTTTCTATTATGTACATTTTCTTGTGGCAAATAAATTCTCATGACTTTCAATAAACTAATTGGTCATACACTGTCTTTCAATTCCTGCCTCAAAATATTGTAAATTTTGCTTCCCCACCCTGTATATATTTTATTTCGAACATGCAAAGAAAATAAGACAAAACAAAGCAAATGAAGACATAAAAAAATAACATTTAAATGGACAGAATCTATCTTCAAGCACATACAAGTCTGAATTTTGCATGGTCGAAAAGGAGTAGGAAGAAGTATAAACTTATTTAATCCTACCCCTAAATCCTAAAATCCTAAAAAGGAAAATTACACAAGAATATTTACAGACTTGCCTTTAAAAAAAAACAAAAAAAACAAAAGTGAATAACCTGAAATCTCTTAAGAGAAGTATGTGGAATTTTAATAATATTCTGCCTGTTAGTAAATGTTTTGTGTATTTGTAGATCCACTGTGATCTGTAAGTTGTGATTCACATGTATAAATGATAAACTGAGGCGTAATATTGTTAAAATTGCACTTATTTTTCTTAAGAATTTACAGGTTGTTCATATTTGCTCATGTTATGTTCAAGTACAATTCGTAGATGTAAACATTTTCATTATGGAATTTTACTTTTTTCACTCAAAAGTTCGTATTATCCCATTATTTATATTATTTTATTGGTCCGGCCCACTTTATTTCTTATTAGGCTGAATGTGGCCCCTGAACTAAAATGAGTTTGACACCCCTGTGTTATAGTTATTTAAAAGTAATTCCTTACCTTACAACAGTGTTTTTCAACCTTGGGGTCGGGAAATTTCTAGTAATTGATAAAAAAAAAACAAAAAAAAAACATACTGATAAAAAATATATGATGAGTTGAGAGAGACAATCACAATTCATAACAGATATGACAAACTGAAGCTGAAACTGAAGCACTGTGGTTCTGTTTATCTGTCAAATGTTCATTGTGGTCGGTTTCAGATGCTGCAGCTCTTTCATGATTCATAGTTTGAGTTCTTGTTTGTTCAGTATTAATTGTCAGCCTTGTAAATCCCAGCTGGACTGACTGTACATATCCTGACCAAGGAAAATCAAATTCTACCTTTGTGCAGTAATCTACACCTGGCTTTTCTGCCTCTGTCCATAATAATATACATTATATAGACTAAATGCCGTCTAAAATTTACATTTATTTGCAACATTGTATAGCAAACTATTACATGATCAAAAACAAATTAATTTTAGCAAAAAAAAAAAAAAAAAAAAAAAAAAAGCATCTGTTTTGAATGTCTGGGGTCGCCAGAAATTTGTGATGTTAAAATGGGGTCACGAGCCTGAAAAGTTTGGGAACCACTGCCTTACAGTATTATCAGAATTGTAATGCACTGGGTCCGATTTGTAAAAAAAAAAAAAAAACAGAGTGGTATGTTTTGTTTTTTTTTAAATCATGAAAAACAAGCAATCAACTGGCCTAATTCATTTATAAGTTGACGGTCGGTCCAGTTACATGTCAAACAGCTGAACATTCATCTTTAATGCAAACTAAAAATACATTAAACATTTATTTTCTGCGACAGCCACACCTGCAGTGTGGCAGATGGCCTAGTGAAGTTTCAGGACCATGGATAAGGACCGATCACACCAACATGGCAGAGGATTTATGACAAACAGGAAACTCAGTCAGACTGTAAAACCTAACATAAAACCTAATCAATTAAGATTTCACTTCATGCCACAATAATTCAGCTAATTAGACTAAGTTAACAGTTTGTTGTGATGTCGGACTTCATGTGTTCAACGTGCAGACATATGTCCGTATAACCTGCTGTGAATACCTTACACGTAATGAAGGACATTTGACAGAGACAGAAACACAGACAGAAGTCGCTTTTCCATTAGACATCGGCGCAAAAACTTTACCGACATTTACTAAATGTTTAAAAAACAAGAGTGCGTAATGTCGGTTTTTCCGTTAAATAACAAATGTGATGATTTGTTTATTTATTATCGCGAGATGACACAAGAAGGCTTTCCATAAACATGGCAATGAATGTAAATATCACGTTGATTTACAGATATATTCATTATTGTTATATATTACCCCTCTATCCCGTACTAAATTAAAAAATAATTCAGTTTCCTGGTGTCCACATATAAAGCACCATGTTTCTTTTAAAGGTATGGGAGACTTTCGTGACCAATTTTTCATCAAATCTGTAAAACCTCAGTCATAGCCTAAGTATCACGAGTCTGTAAGTCTGTCTGTGATTACGCACCGCTGCAGGCAGCTGCACGAACCTCCGTTTCCCACAATGCACGTCGCGATAAAAATTTCCGAAGATGCCTGAGTTACCTCCTGCCTCTGAATGTAAACACATGGTTTTGTTTATGGTGGATGGCACTTCGAAATTTTTCACCGTGATGCAAGAGATTCAGGTGAGTGATCACAGAAAAACTTACAGATTCGTGATACTTCGGATATGACTGAGACTTTACAGATTCGATGAAAAATTGGTCACGAAAGTCTCCCGCACCTTTAAACTCTTCTTCTTTGCTTGTTGTAACATCCATCAACATCCTTTTTTTTTTTATTCACGTGACTCTAGTTGCGGAAAAAGGTCTTTCCATTGCAGTTTTGTGTGATATACCATTTGTGCTACGCCCGAAAAACCACCTCTTGCGTAAAAACTTTTAATCGAAAAACAAGAGTTTTGGCAAAAATTGTCATTTTTCCATTAGGTTCATTTTTATGAGCAAGTTATATTTGCGCAATTTGAGGGTCAATGAAAAAACAACTACTGATATGTACGGAGAGAGATTGGTGAATTTGCACCCCGAAGTCCATATGTACGAATAGCTTGGTAGGTAACACTATGGTCAACGATGTTCGAATCTCAGCAGGAACGCTTGCATTTTTTTCAACACTTTCCATGTTCAAACAGAGGGTGTGGCACCGAGGACACAGGTAGATAAATGCACAATCAATAAAGAATTCGAACTAGTCATGGAAACGTTAGCTTACCTTGTCATTGCTGATCACATGGATCATGCTAACTAGCTTCTGTAAGGCAGGGTTAGGGTTAGTAATGAGCATACGTCCATGTGGACAATGGCCGTCGTCACCCATTGGCTGAACACCAACAGGAAATAGAACTTTACAGATGCATTTTGGATTCCTTAAGGCACAGGTGTCAAACATGCGGCCAAAACCATCCACCAAAGGTTCCAATCCGGCCTGTGGGATGAATTTGCAAAGTGCAAGTTAGGGCATCAAACTCAAAAATAATATCATAATAACCTATAAATAATGACAACACCATTTTTTTTTCTCTTTTAGTGCAAAAAACATTAAATTATGAAAATATTTACATTAAGAAACTATCCTTTAACAATAAAAGGTTAATAACCCGAACAAATATGAACAACCAGAAATGTCTAAAGAAAATTAAGTGTAATTTTAACAATATTCTGCCTGTTACTAAAAGTCTTGCGCTTTTGTAGATCTCATATGTAATGCACATGTATAAATGATAAGTCGAGGCATAATATTGATTAAACTATACTTGTATTTTTTAACAAATTTCTTTTTTTTTCAGGTTATTCACATCTTTTTTGTTTGGATAGTTTGTAAATGTAAATATTGGCATAATTGAATGTTATTTTTTGCACTAAAAAAATTTGGAGTTGTCATTATTTATTGGTTATTATGCTATTATTTTCCGGTCCGGCCCACTTCAGATTAAATTGGACTGAATGTGGCCCCTGGAAGAAAATGAGTTTGACACCCCTGCCTTATGGTCTCACGGCCTTGCTTTTTTAGTTTTTCATTTGAGCAGTTAAATTGTGGATGAAATGTGTGTTGTAATGCAAGTGCTACTGAGTAAAATATTACTGAAAATTGATAAGTAATTCCTTACACTACTGCGTTACAGGAAAAAGTAATCCATTACTGTAATGCATTACTTTTGTAACACGTTACTCCCAACCACACATTCCAAGCTCACACCTAAAAATAATGGGTTAAAAAATAAAAACGCAAACAGCCAGAATTTTGTGCGTGAGTGAAGATATAATACTGTTTGTCTAGTGTTATTATAATTAAAGCTCCTCTAAATGTTTGGTTTTTAAAGTTTAATCTAATGTCCTTGTATAATTTACACACAATTCCACAGACAGCAAACTGTTTAAAAATGATCTCCCCAAATGCGGATGAAAGAGAGGGGACTCGTGCATCCAAGCCGAGTGGAGAGCACAACAAAGGGAACTCGGGCTGGGATCCAAATTAGAGCAGAGATGAAGATATGAAAGATCAAAACCGGGAAGGAGGAATGAGAAAAAAGGAAAAGGAATTGGCAAATGCTGACATCCAGCACTGCCACAGTGAATCCAATTTTAAAGGCAATATGTGCTCGAGCCAAAACGGCTGCAACTTACAAGGGAGATGATGAAAAGTGTAAGGCTACGTAGCAAATATCAATGGTTTTATGGCAACGACTGAAGTTCTTAGATACTACTGAATATCGGAAAACACTCGCAATTGTCAAATTCCAATAATGCTGATGTTCCTCATGGACTGTTATTGATGTTAAGTGAACAAAGAGCTTTACGTTGTAGCGAATAGTTTACTTTTTAGTGCTGTAAAACTGATCTGAGTGTAAAAATGAAAATTTTGTGTGAAAAAATATATTTGCAAACAATACCAAGCCCGTTTACACGACCATAAAAATCTGACGTAATCAGATAATTGTAATAATTGGATCTGATGAGTCTACATCCACTTGTGATAATCAAAAAACTTGGGTTCACGTTTCATTCCATTATCTGATTTCTTTTCGGATTCTGTATATAAGACACCTCTTCACTTCAGAAGTGTCTGCCAACTTTCTGCTGCTGGATGCCATGTTTGTTTGTTTTTTTCCGGTGATGGTTGTCTTATCTTCACGCTCTTCATGCTCACATGGAGACAATATCACTTCCTTTACTAGTTTTTTTAAACGTGAAAGTGAAATGAAATAAATCATATTAGGTACACATGGACGAACACATTGGAGTATTAGCGTTGTTTACATGATCACTTGAATTACTCCAGAAATCAGATAATGATCACATTTTTAGTGCGCATGTAAATGGGTTCATTGATGAAACTTACCGCAAAAATGTATTAAAAAAAAAAGGTCAAAAACAATGAAAAGAAAGGTAAGACAGACTCAAGAAGACACCACACACAGTGTAACTGTATATATCTATATATATATCTTCATTTATTTTTAAGATTTAAACCCACTAAAAGTTGTAAATACAACTCTTGAATGAAAGGCACAGGAAAAATCAGACAATGCTGATATAATACTCAAAAGAAAAATTACAGTACAAAAGTGGACAGTTAGTTACGCACATACAAATCCCTCCATGTGGAACATCCTCCAGTTTGTTTGTTTGGGGGAAAACAGATACAGTATATGTGATAAGACAAAAACCAGAAACCGTCAGCCAAACTTGTCTTTATTGCTTTTCCGGACAGACATGGGTCACCACAACCTCCTGGGTCAAGCAGAACATCCCAGGAAAAGCAGAGCTTCTCTCCCCAGTTTCCCCACAGATGGAGTGGCTCATGTTTACTTGATAATTGGCCTGTCTGTTGACTGTGCTACATAACACTTCACTGGGCGTTTAGACTCTGATCCCCGACGTCAAGGCAGCTGACATACACGGCACACAGAGCTGAAGAAGGGACGCGCTATTCAAGCTAACGTCTCTCATGTTCCATTACTAAATGAGCCCGGATTTTTTGTGATCATGCTTTAATTTGTTGGTCCGCTGAGTGTAAAATCAACCCAACCTCTAAGTGGTGCCGAGTGTTAAAATATTCAACGGAAATTTCTAGGCTGCAAAATTTGAAGTGCGGGTCAGAATCCAGTTTGTGGAGCAGTGAAGTCATTTACGATATCTCTGTTCCCTTTTCGAACATTCACTTGATAGAGCTCACTGCACTCTGATCTAAAGGTTTCATTTATCAGAATCTGGCACTGGAGGCCACAATTATGTGGTTTTATACTGTTTTCTTGTCCTGCCATGTATCAATTTATTCCTAACTTGCTTTTAGTCACCATTTTCAGTTTGGTTTCCTCCTAATTTGATGCTTGGCATGCAGACTGGTAGAAGACTGTGCACACATTAAGGATCCTTTGGACAGCTCTACTGGAGGGAAAGGTGCTGTCACTGTACTGCTTACACTTTTTAATATTACTCATAGCCTCTTTGGTATGGACACATCTGCATCAAGGGACTACCACCGTCCAATTATCCCCTTTCTAATCCTATGTGCAGCTGTCTCACTCTCTCTGGTTCCTATTAAAAGGAAAGAAAAAAATATATAAAAAAAAAAAAAAGATGATTGCCACAATCTTGGAACCTGGAAATCGAGTGATTGATTAGAGTAGCAGGAAATTAGACCTATACAGCTGCCAAGGGTTTTCTTTTCCTCCTGCATGAAAGCCCCCTGCCTCTGCTCTCTACCTGCCGGAGCTTGGCCTTCCCTGCTGCCTGACAGCAGGAGATTCATGCTACCTCCGCTTTCCCTGCAGCCATGCTACACAGAGAAAAAAAGCCATGGCAGAGCAAAATGTAAACGCACAGATCTACTTAAATTCAACCCTGAAAGGAAAAAAAAACAACAAAGAAATAAAACAACAGATCCTGGGGGTAAAATCAAACAGGTGTTAAGTTTCGGTGCTACAAAACACAACAGTTCTGATGGATTGAGGAGTGAACAGGAGGATGGATGTGGTCAGGGTTGTGCGATGTTGCTGCTGCTGCTGCTGTAGCTTGGACGCTCTGGTTTGCGTTAGCTCGGATCAGGTGAAGAATGCGTTTACCAGAGCCCTTTCTTCCCCCTCCCCCCAACAGAAGATGGCAGGCCCACCCGTGGAGTGCAGGGGGTTACTTTTATCCCCTTCTCTATCCTGGTTCTAAGCAGAATCTCTTGGCGCCACACTCCAGTTTCACACAGGAGCAAAGTCAAGTAAAAGCTAGAGCTTTTACAAATCTGCTTTCATGTTTGACTCTTACACTTCCTGATGCAAAACCTAGAATACCTTCCTACTCCAGTGCAAAGGGCAGCGAATGACATCATGTACAAGAACCAGGATCTCTGAGAGTTCGGGGATGGGGTCCAGTCTCTCAGTGCATTGGGCTGACGCCGACTCCATTCATTACCTAGCTGTAGAAGATGAGGAAGCCGCAGCTAGCTGTGTGAGGTACTCGCGCAGTTCCTTGGCCGCCTGGAAGCGGCCGTAGCGCTTTTTAGGTTTGGTGCATTCATCCAACAGGGCATCTAGTTGTCCATCTTTGGCTATGTGGGCGGGGGGATCGTGGAGGAGGCCTCCGGTAGTGCCCCGCCACGTAGCGTACCGAGACAACAGGTTCTGGCACACGGCATAGTAGTTGTGGTCCACGGTAACCCTGGAGCACAGGGAGTCCTTGGAGAAAGACAGGCAGGCCTCCCTGTCGCACTCCTCGAAGCGGCTCTCGTACCACACGTCGTAGCTTTCTGGCTTATCTGCGGGGAGACGGAGAGACAGTTAAACGCAACCATAAAAAAACACATTGGTCATAAAAAGATAGTCAGTAATATTAACAGAGTCATAGATGCACAACATTCATTTCAAATATATAAAAGCATTTACGGCGCCATAAGCTTCTTGCTTACAGCCTTTAGCAGGTGAAAATGTAATGGAGCCAGCATATGTGGGTCCTGCGTCAGTCGTCTGATGAAAGCCACATAGCCCGGATTTTATTAGAGCAGCATAAGCATTTATTTATGCTTTGTACATAGTCTGTTATTCAGGAGTGGATAGGATACGCTGCAGTTCCACACCCATAATGACGACTATTCTTGTGTTCATATGTGTATAGACGTCAGATGATATAATAGTCAGAGCAGCGATATGCTGAAAGCTGATGAGTCTGCCAACATCATTCCTTTAAAATTCTGTCGATGAAAAGGCACATCACTCACTATATATGAAGCTGGATGCTCAATACTGCATGAGCAATACTAACAAAAGAGGAGGAACATGGGTGTAATGCTGTCGAAGTGCATCAGAACTGCACTTTTTAACTCCAAGTGGGTAAAGAGAAAATATACAGTACACATACACCACTTGAAGATCCAATTATAACTAAAGCGTATGCTATGCAACAGAACCAGTAACAGAAAAAAACCTAAATAATGAAAGCAGTCATTAAAGTTTAAGGTGAGTTTATTGATTCATAACTCATGTATGGAGTAACATGCAAGAAAAGAATCTGATACCATCTCCCAGTTTATACAAGTGAAATTTATAGCTTAATCTGACATGACGTTTACATGACTACAGGGGATACTGGGGGTGGGAAATGTCCGGTCTATTCTCACATGCGCTCAGTGGGGACATTACATGGACTCTGAACTGTTGAGCTGGTGGGGTAAAGTCCGTTTAACGTCCGGGCTGACTGATTTGGACATTCTCACATACAGCTCCTCTGGGTAATACCTGGAGAATTTCAGCTGACAGTGCAAATGCGAAAGGTGCTTTAGAGATGTAAAATATTGTCCTTTTACCTTAAGGTACACAATCTTCCGTTTAGCTCCATCTCATCTTATAACTATTCTTCCAGCGGTTTGAGCAGGCTATTACCCAAGAAATCAAGCTGGCCAAAAGCTGACGAGGAGGAGGTGCCACTTTTGACATTGCAGGGGGACTAACAGGAAATTCTTTTCAAAGCACACAGCCAAACAACTCATCCAGTGTTTCATTTGACAGAAATGAACCACTTTCAAGATTTATTGAGCAAATAAAATTCTTTCTCCAGCACATTTCATGTTGCTTTTTCTCTTTAGAGGATTGAGCTGGGAATGGAGGGAGGCAAGAAAATAACCTGGAATGATGAGAGACCTATTGGTTTGTGCATTAAAAAGCAGATCAATAACATTGTGGAGGGGGGTGGGGGTGGAGTTTAGTGGAGGTGGTGGTGGTGGTGGGGGGACCCAGAGGATGCAAACACATAATCAGTGTATCAGGGTTGTAATGCACTTCTCCTCCAGCTCATCAGAACAACTCAATCAAACATCCAGCGATGCCCTGTTAGCGAGGGGCCCCCGTGGCCCCCCAAAGAGGAGGGGCACATCAACCTCAATCAGCGCCGGTGATGAAGATGGATCTGCCTGTGTATGCACGCAACGGCCGCACACATACATGGGGAAATGTACGTGCACCAAGGTGAGGTGAAAGCAATTAATGTTTCGCAGCCGGTCATGCATCAAACCTCAGCACTGATTGACAGATGGCATCAGGAGAGTGTCCTACTACCGTTCACTCACACACACACACACACACGCACGCACACACATATATATATATTTCTAGACACATAGTCAAAGGACCTAAAAGGAACAAGAATGGAGAGACAAGTTTTTCCTCAAGGACAAAGATGAGCGCAGCAAAAAAAGTACTTTGAAAGTCTGAGACAACTGAAGGCAAAAAGAGGTCGGTGGTCTGTTTACTTGCACCTCAATCGCCTCAGTTCCACCCCTCCTGCAGGCCGGAGTGCAACAAAGCTACAGCATTTTCACAGCAAATGAAATCATTTCCAATTCAAATGAGGCGGCAGAGGACCGGACGAGCTATTCTGGCTGGCCTCTCTCGTTCCCTGCGTATCCGGTACTTTCCATGTTAAGGAGCTCAGGTCAGACTTGTATACATTCTCCTCACTGCTGACTTCTCAGGGCTACACTGAGAAGGGACACTGGGCCTGAAATGCTTGTTAGCGTGGCCTTACTAGTGGCATTCAAGAGTACGAGCCGGTTTTAACAATGCATGCCTGTGTTGGAGTGCATTATTGAATATGAGAGAAAGAGAGCACAGGGGTGCGGGAGTGTTTCAAGTACTGTTGTATGTGTGTGTGTTTGTGTAAGCTGGCGAGCAATTGTGTCAGTGCGAGAGAGGAGAATGAGACTGAGTGAAGTGTGTGTTACATTATACAGCATGTGTTTCCAAAAACCACTGGGGGTGAAATCCTCCTCAAATGCTATAAACTCAATGATGGGGAATGGCTTCTTTCGCACCACTGGACTGTGCAAACACACAGCACATGGCACAACATGAACGCGGCGTGCGTTTTATCTCACCGAACCCGCATCATCAATATGGATGCTCCTAACAAGAGGGCGGAACAGCACGTGGCGTTCCCCGCGTTTGATTTGCAAATCAAATGGCCCCCACGTTTAGGTTGATGAGATTCTCGGCGCACACTTTAACACGCCTTCAATCTCGGAGCCTAATTGCGCCGATTGGATTCTCTGCTTGCGGAGCCGTGCGAGGTTGCCGTGCCTATTTCCCATTGCTGTCCGACAAAAGCCCGTGACCTCATAATGCTCATTACTGCCGTCATCCCTCGTCTTCCTGCTGTGCCCCGGCGCTTGGCATACGCACACACATACACAAACAGATCCAGGCGCACAAACATTCTTGAGGCTTAAACTCTGAATGGCCAGGGTAATCAGCTTGAGTTGTCAAGCTCTAAATACGCCGGCCAGAAAGAGAGACTCAACCTGGATTGTGCTTCGGGACTAGCACCGGGCTACTCTGACAGGATGGAAAACTGCAGCTCTTGGCAAGGAGAAAACTATATACACACACTTTTTAGCACCCCGAGCGCACACACAAACAAACACGCAGGAAAGAGAGTCAAAGGGGGAAAAGTGGTGGAGTATCTTGGCATGTTGCATTGTACTTGCAGTTTTCTGGTATTAGATCTCGCAGTTTGATATTTTTTCATGTTTATCTCAAGGGGAAAAAAACCTTAATAAAAACAGGCAGGTTTCTAAAATATTGACAACGTACAATTTTTCCGTGCAGTTCAATTTGCTCAAAATGAATCGTGTGTAAAAATGAGAATATTACTGTTGATTGGTTTCTAATTCACTTAAACACAGCTGTATAAAACTGTTAATGCTATAACGAACAGCAGCAGCACATCATAAACTCAAAAGATCAGGGAAAAACAACGCCCATACTACTGTACTATTTAGTATGCCAGAAAAAGATTTAGTATGTTCCAGTACATGGTATGTCAAATGCAATCTTCCAAAAATACTGGGATCCTGCATCTGGTAGCATTTTACAGTATGCAAGCACGCATGCTACCCACAATCCACGATACTTTATATGAATTTAACTACAGAACATGTACTTTTAGATAAGACAACTATTCCTTCTCTCAGAGAGGACTGTGACACGTGTGAGTACAAGAGTCAAAGTTCATTTTGCAATGTGATGACGAAGTGGGACGTCTCAATTGACTGAACACTGTGTGTAATGGTAGCACTTTGTAAGGGCAGTTGCAGCAGTTATTAAAAATAAAAAGTATGTGTTTTGGAATAAAGCCAATTGTTCTTGATGCCAAAAGCCATAAAACATAACAGATGATGAACAAACTTTCACAGTGTGAATTGTCGTTATTAATTTCTTTCCATTTTAGTTAAAATACAGACTGGCAAGAAGAAAAATAAGGCAGCTTGCTTGGAAATTTTGGAATTACCCAATAATAACTTGCCTTTGTGGTGCTGTAGAACACACAGTAGGCAGCAGCAGAATTTCAGCAGTTTTCTTATTTGGATCAGCGATATTCTTAATAGGAATAATGATTAATAAAAGCTAAATCAAGTACTTTATAGAATGTTATGTCTGGTGTTTCTGACAGTGACAAAGTGATACAAAGTGAAACTCATGGCAGAGTTCACACAGTTCACAAAACTTCCCCGTCGAACAAAGAGAAAGGGGAAAAAAACGCGCGCGCGCACACACACACAGACAATAGTTCATATCTGTCACAGGGCACAAACGTGGAACCTCAATACCTAGCGACACAACAGTTTATCACTTTAATAGGATTTCTGCAGACGGGACAAATCTATGAGCCTAACTGGGTGGTCCTGCTCCTCTCTGAAGTAGCCCCAGGAAGGGGGACTGAGGGGCAGTGCACTGCCACGCTGAGTATGTGATGTATGGCTCTCTCTGTCCTTGTTATGAGGTTTATTCTGAGAAAAAAAAAATCTAGGGCAGTGGAGATGGCTTGTTATCTGGATGATCTCTGCTTTGATGGGGACAGGCTTGTTGGAGGCAGAGAAGGGAAGCTGGAGGACTATGTCCTCAGAGAGAAGAAGGCGTCGAGCATAAGCAGCGGCCCTTCAGACCTTCCTCCAGACCTTAGTCCCTGCCTGAAAAGGTGCGTTTGGCAGCTAAAGTCGCCATAAAGCGTAGTGTTCTCTAGAGAAAAAGCCATGGTCTGTGTACAAATCACACTACAGTATTTGAGGAAGTCTCTTCGATAAACAGACACTGCATAAGCAGAAATGTTACGGGCAAAAAAAAGTGACGTTATGGGTTTCCACAAGTAAAATTCAAGACTTTATAAGATTATTATGAAGGCAATTTAAGGCCTGTTTTGTGTCCTGTCACACCTTGGTGATGGTGTGGATGTGAATACAGCACAATACTGAATGACAGCAGCCAATTTTCTGGTAGCTTTTCACACCAGCTTTATATTTTCCTGACTTCTTTTGTTTTAAGTATTACTGCTTTTATATTCCACATTCTTCATTTAAGCTTTTTCTTTCACAAGATCCAATGGCCTTGAAATGTTAGGCATTTATTTTCAACATATTTCAACAAACACAAATTCCAATAAAAGTTTAAGACCTGTAAAAAGTGATTTTTGAGACATTTTAAGGCCTATAATTAGAATATAGTTATTGGATTTTAGACTTTTTAAATAGACCTAAAAGCAAAGATTCTAAGGTATCAAACCTTCCCACAAAACAATCACTGATAGCCCCAAAATGCAACGTCAATTTTATTACTGTGTAAATATAAGCAGACCTCTTCAGTAGCTCCAGAGATGCTTTTATAAAAGGTGCGATATATGCATGTTCATGAATAAGGCAACTGGCTGGAAAGCTCTAATAGGTATTACCTTAGACACATGGACAGACATCCACGCACACAGCATACATGTGTTCAGGTAATAATGGACGTTGCCACTCACTCTGCTTGATCAGCCTCTTGTCTGCCACCAGGACATTCTCTGCATCGACAACGATGACCTTTCCGTCCCGCGGGCCGACTGCAAAGTTATCGAAGCTGACATCGAGCAGGTAGAGGGCAAACTCAAAGTCGTTGTTGGTTAACTGCTCGGCGATGTCCATCAGCTGCCGCGCCAAGTCTACTCTCTTCTCCCAGGGCGCATTGTAGAAGCTCCACAGCTCCTCGCCCACGTAGTTGACAGCTACCACGCGCCCACACGCTCCCAGGTACTTGGCGAATGGCCACCCCTCGTCTGAGGGAAAGCTCTGAAGAGAAACAGAAAACAAAGATTTGAAGACAGATCAAAAGATTTCAGGCTGTGTAGCGAGGAATTGGCCAAGAGGAAAACAAATGTCCCTTTGGCTTTAAAAGAAGGAGGCTAACACCTAAATTGAGAGAATCTTCACATTGACAGAAAACATTTATTTAAGTTGCAAAGAAGTCTGTGTCTTAATACAAAGAAAAAAACAATACTAGGTGGATATGTGCAGCCTTGGGTAATTCGTATACACCATCTGAGGGATAATAGTTGAAAATGTGCCAAAGGGTCACGTGAAACAAAGCCAGCAGTGGTATAACGGATTAAATTTAATAAAAGAAAAAGCCGGTTTGTGTTAAAGCCCTACAGCCATGAGCTGATGTGTGCTGCCCGTATTCAGTGCTTCCAGAGAACTGATAGGACGTGATTTGTGGTAACAGCAGTTAGCAGAAAAGCCTTATGTGTTGTGATGCAGCAACAGGGCGATTTAAACTGCTGCACGATGTCGGCTAACCGAGTTAATGCAGTTTGGGCAGGCTGACAAGAAATTCTTGTGTATTACAGGGTAAAACTGATTAATAATACGGTAATACCACAAGCAGGAAGTAGTATTGCTGTTGCTGCTGCTGCACAATGCCCCCTAAGCTGTCAGATTTACTCGATATCCTCGAGGTCAGACAAAAACAGGCACATATGAACCATCATCTGTGAACACTCAAAGTCAAGTGGTAACATCTGCAGTAGAAAACAAACATACACACAAATAAAATGAGTTGGATGTGAAGATGCTGTGTCTAAGGGTCTGTGTAGATTGCGTAGGTCTTGTTACTGCATCCCATCTCTTTCCATGAGCTTTGTGAATTACACTCTCCCTGCATCTCTGTTTTTTTCTGCTGGTCAATTTCATTGCCAAAGGCTATCTGGACAAGCAAATGGAATATATATATATATATATATATATATATATGTAGTAGAAAAAAAAAACACCTTTTCTACAGCCCACATGAGTTTAAAGCTCCCATCTTTTACAATAAACACCCTGCCGTATGCTAGCTTAATGATAGCCCACAGTTCCTATGTTACAAATCTGGCAGGCAGCCTCGGTGCAGACACAGACAGAGAGTCAGGAGCGCTTATATTTCACGGGAGCCTCGGTCACCCTCCCTCTCTGAAAGCCAATTGCATCGCAGAGATATTGCAGGGAGCACACCATGTCACTGCAGGTAAGGTGTGAACTACTATGACTGTTGCATCTCACTTTACACCAACGGTAATTCAATACTGTGCCCGGCTTTCAATTTGTGGTGAGAGACGGGATTTTAAATATGCATGGCCGCCCTAAGTCCCTTTAAAGTTTAATGAAATACAAATTATTTAAAAACATACATTTTAAACCCCCCCGCTGGCAACACAGCTGCTCTATCGCAAAGAAAACAGCTGGACACCTGCCACATAGACTGTGTGGCACCGAGGATGAGCATATGACAAGAAAACCACAGCTGGGTGACAGGATCTTTACAAAGCGATTAGCAGTTTCACTACTGCACCCACTGACCACATGAAAGATTTTTTTTTTTTTTTTAATCTTAGACACTTCTCAAACTATGTGGCTTTTAAGCATTTTTATGGCATGCTTTTGCTAGGTTATAATTTGCTAAGTGAAGGTCAGCGCATATGGCTCCCACCTGCACCCCCGTACATAATGCAACAAGCTGAATGCATTTCTGAGTGAAAGCTAAGGATGCTGAATGGACAAACAACCTTGGATAGATTTTTAAAAGATAAAAAATAGTGTGCATCTTCATGCAACAATTATGACTCACTGCTTTTTTTATAAATCTACACAGAAGCAGAGCGACCCACTATTATAGTCTATCACACTCTGTTTTAGTGGTGTAAATCTACTCCTTAGGCATATCGCTTGTTCCCATCAGTTTTAAGAAAGATCCACCACCAAGAGGGGAGGACAATGATAAGTTACACGCACTGCAGTATGTTGGAGCAGATTTCCCTGAGGTGACCCAATCAATTGTGGGCCAGACAAAAGTCTGTCCAGGAAGCAGAGCTGGCTTCCAGCAGCCTGTCTGTCTGTCTGTCTGTGCCTGTCATCTTTAGACTTGGCGATGACTCAGAGCAACTTCCCCAAAAAAGTCTAGGCTTAATAGCCTTCCTCTACATTTTCTGATACAGCAAACTTGACAGGAAGTGGAATCTGAGAAAGTAGACATGTCTCAAAAAGTGAAAAAAATCTAGCAGAAACTAAAAAACATAATAATGGTGGGCTGACTGTACTCCCAGATACTGAGCACTGGCGAGAAAGAAGACAATCCCAGACTAGTGAGATGCCGCTTGCCAACAGGCATATACGAGATTTTTGGATTAGAGACTTAAAAGGGTAAATATCTAAAGTGGCTTTCTAATTTCTGAAGTTGGTATAGAAAGATTAATTTGAAGCTGGATCAGTTGGTTGTACATCCCTATTAGGCCCATGTCCCTCTGACTCCGATTCAAACCTCAGATCGCTTTATGTAGCCGTGAATCTAAGCGGCTCTCTGTCTTGTTGACAAAACTTAGCCTGTCCAACATTATGGTTAAACCTGCTTTGTAAAACCCCATCCTCTCTTGCTCTCAGTGCTGCAGGGTGGATAGACGGGCATAGAGGAAAGGGGTGGTAGAGGTGGGGGGGGGGGGGGGGCAGAGAGCAAAAAATAAGAGAGCGCGAGAAAGAGCCTACGACAGAGACGGCAAACAGAAGAGACAAACAGAATGTCTTTCACGTCTCCGCTCCAGTGGACAGGAGGAATAAACCAGCAAAGACCTGCCTGCTAAACACATCTCTCTCTTTGTTGTCAGGTTGCAGCCTGAATGGGAGCAAAAGTAGAGCGACAGCAGATGGGGGGGTGGCTGATGGGAGGGAGGAGAAGGATGAATGCCCTAAGGCTACTTTCAGACACTGTCAACGGCTGTTATAAGAACGCCTTCATGTCTGCCTGGCCCTCGTCCACCGTTCTTAACATAGATGCCGCTCATTCACCGCGCTGACGGCCTCATTGCGCTGCGTCAATTACCCGCTCTTGACAACTCATACCATGGTGCCATTTTTACGAGCGTCCTATATTTAAGTGTTATATGCAGTAAGTCTAAAGGTGAGAACTCCTGAGTAGTGTAGGTAGGCGCATGGAAGTGGGCACCTGAGCTTTAGATTCCAACTTGCCTATTGCAGAGGTTGATAAATACTCCACGTGTCCCACCAATCATTCTCCCTTAGCGCTCTTTAAACGGTTACTCTGCAGAAGTCATTAACGTTCGCAATGAGGCGTTGAGGGGGGTGGGGTGGGACGAAATAAATTGGAAAGCCCAGCCTAATATTACATCCACTGCACTATCTCTGAGCAGACTTGGGAGGTAGTGTATGTATGTGTGGGTACTGCGCAGGTAGTGAATTTTACCAGTCGTCTTCCAATGATGTTATGCTTTTGAAATATGCTGATGGTGCAAAACTGCCAATGACACATCCCAGCGACTTTTACTGCTTTAAAGGTCTTATCACTTCTTGTTCCTGTCATGGGATAAAAAGCATTATATCTCCTTCTTAGCAAAACCTTTAACATGCAGAACTTGGTATCGAACAAGGCTAGAGGAGTTCTGCCGTTTTCCAATAGTATTGACTTTCTTCTTTTTAATTTCATTGTAGGATTAATTAGTAAAGAGTTTGCAAGTTTGGTTTATTTTTTTGGAAGAGCTTCGTTCTCACTTGGTTTCATTATTAGTTTTTGTCTTTTTGGAAAGATGGGGTATTTGTCATGTGCAAGATTCAGAAAGGTCAGAAAAATAATGGGTAATAAGAATAAGTTTAAACTGATGCATGAAATGAAGTAACAAAGACCACAACAAAAAGGCATTCTTTCCCTAAGTTTGGTTTAGTTTAATTAGTTTTGTAAATACACATTTTCAGGTGATAATTTCAGTTAAAGCTTTCAGTCTGCTGTACTTTTTAGTGTCGGGGGGAAAACTCCGTAATTACTTTTCAGCATATTGTAATTTAAGCAGTCTGGGAGGAAACTAGACTTGTACATCTCCTGTGACTCAAGATTATGACCGATTATAGGTGCGGTGAGGGTTAAATGTAAGACTTACGGCTTTAATTACTGATCGCTGCTAAGATTCTGTCAGATGTGACTCGCAGAAACACCATGGCAACTCCCATTAATGTGATAACTTGGCTATCTCGACATCAGGTCATCTATCTTTATATTTAATCCTGATTTGGACAGAGATGAGAGCTTGGAAGTAAAGTAGGTGTTTTCCTGATTTTTTGCTTGTGGATCTTTAATAAAATCCTTTAAGACATTATCTTGGGCATATTTTCTGCTTTATTTAACTAGTATTAGAGATGGACCATAAAGGTAGGGGGGAGAGAGAGGGGAGGACATGCTACAAAGGACCTGGACTGCAGTGGTACATGCTATGTTCTCTACCAGGTGAATCGCCAAGGCTCAAAAATTAGTTTTTATTATTTTGTTAGTTTTCATTAATGACAGTAACCTTGGTGCCGAATGCTCTTTTCATTTGCTGTACCAATTTCTGCTGAAAATCCCTGCAGAGTTGCAGAAATAATGAGCCTGGCTCTGGAGACAATGAAAGTAATGGTGGAAAATAGACCTAGACAGAAAGTTCTCATTAAAGACGACCTCACGGTGACTTCTAGGCTCAAGCCTGCCTAATCTAATCTTATAGGTTGTGTCGGTGCAGTGCGGTACAGCAGCATTGACTGGGGCTGTTTGTGCCTTTCACTCCTTTCCGTTAATACAACAGACACACTGGCATCCTCTTGGGGGGGGGGGGGGGCTGGAGTGGGCTGAAATGAAACAGGGCCACAGACAAATGGGCAGCCTCTGGAGGAGAGGATGAAACGAATGGAGCGAGAGGCACAGGAACACACACCTGCGCCCTGACATCTGCTGACAAAGACATGCCCTTCTACTGGGCCACTCGGGGAGGGTGTGGGCGTGTGTGAGAGTTCGAAAGAAGCTCTTTGTGAGTGTGTTCATGGGTGTGTGTGTCTATGTGAAACTGTATCCGAGTGTATGTGAATGAGAACATGCAACGTGACCAGGGCTGATAACAACCTCTATTCAGAGGCCGAGTAAACACGAGCAGCTCCCAAGATATTGCCTTGGCCAGCCTGCAAAGAAGACTGGTCTGTCAAACACACATATACATACACGCACACACATGGAGGACACAGAGCTAGGTTTTGTTAGAGCAAGATTTAAAAGGAACCACTTGCCTTCATCCTGCGACCACAACTACTTGCAGCAAAAAAAAGGAAATTAGTAGTTTGCCACACAAGTGTTTCATGTGTGCAGCTTGTTAAAGTCCTGCTCAGGGCGTGGGGTAAATTCTCAGCATTTTCTATCCTCAACAAAATCCCACTGCTTCATAGCAAACAAGTTGGGACAGGACTTGTCAAGAGTCCAGGGATCAAACAGTGAAGATGAGGAAGTGTGGCGGACAGACATGTTCACTCAGACACAACAACAGCAAAGAAGTCTTTCAACCCTGATGTTGCAAAATGAACATTACTCTGTTTATCAAAAGGGGTATTGAGTTAAGACGGAGTCACATCTGCAATGCTAGGGCTGAAAAAAAAAAAAAAAAAAAAAGAAGAAGAAGAAGAAAGAAAAAATCCATCCAGTGCAGCTCTCCTGTTGACCTTGTGTGTCTGGAGGATATGTGGCAAGCCCCGTCTGGCATTTTGCTGGCCATTTAAGTTTAAAATCTAGTCGGTTAGTCCACAGCAAGAGCTCAGACCCCACAGGGGAGCCTGCGCTAACTCCTCATCCTGGAACACATGATGCTACCCCTTTCTTCTCTTTTTCTCTTGTCTCCTGCTGCTGCAGCTTCTACTGCTAACCCTGCTTTTTCCTCTCTCTTTGTTCCACCCCCCCCCCCCCCCAAAACCTTCAATACAGGGCAGTGATGATGTCTGTTCCAGACATGGCAGCCAGGAAATGCCTAGTCAGAGCACCAAGCTGTGGAGAATGTGTGTATGTGTCTGAAAAGGAGAACGAAGGGTAGTGAAAAGACGGAGACAGTAAAGTGTATCTGAATTTAGAGTAGGCCCTGCCTCTTTCTTTACTAGACATGTGGTTCAAAGAGTGCAAAGTCACAGTGTGTGGAGCTGGCAGCAGTCTTGGGAACAAGGAAAATCAGTGAATGAAGAACAGTGACACTAAAAAGGACTGCACGCATGTGTGCCTCTGTGTGCAGGGAGGGCAATGAGGAACCAAGCCAATAAGAAGGTAAAAGGTCAAAAAACACTGAACTTGAATGACAAATTAAAACCAAGCGGTCAGGTAGAGGCCAAGTAAGACCACGTCATGTCAACTTGTGCAGCACAGAAGAAAAAGAATCTGTAGGTAACTCGGGGAGCTCTGGTGATCTGTGATAGAAATGGGTTGGCTAGGTCTTTGAGTTCTGCAGGCCTCTGCTCTGTGGAGAGAGAATGAGAGCAGGATGAGGAATGAGAGCACAGGACAGTGCAGCTCGGGTTGCTCGTACACACGCCGCCACTAGCTGATAGCTGAAACCCTTCGCCGACCTGAACCTGGGCCACTGTGCACAGAGCACCTCATAAATCCCCTCCGCTGGAAGACGAGGAATGTATTAAGTCATAGGCAGCGGTGTTGACTCAGTCTAGGTGGTATTGCCGCCCACACAGCTGGGGAGGAACCCAAGTGAAACTTGGCCTCAGACCTGAAGGCTGTGGGTTTGAGGCCTACATCAAGGGTTGTGTATTTCAGAGCAGGCGCCAATTACGTCGGGGGCAGTCCAGTGGTGTGGTGAAGAGTGAGATTGCAGTCACTGACTATGCACTTTAACCTTGTTGCAGAGCAGGGCAAGAATGGGAAAGTTTTACTACAAGGAGCATTTAAGTATTACAACTGATTAAAGGGGCATACATTTTAGGAATTAAGATGTTCATAATGTTTTATTGAAAACTACTGCTATTTTTACTAAGTATGAGAGTGGAAATACTTGAAGATTAGTTTGACTTTTTGAAGTGGGGATGAATGAGGTTCTTATCCACTCAGTCATCATTTTAAAATCACAAAAATACATTCAGAAGTATATTATGTTAACAAGTAGGAGGTAATTGACAAGAAATATTTGTTGCGTGTTAATTTATGTTCTTTCCTTAAATCAACTTGTTATTTTTACTCCCTACATTTGAAATGATCTGTATATTCTACTCCTAACATCAAGTTGTCAACTTAACAGACAACACATAAAAAGATGATCCCTTAGTGTATCCTTCAGTGCACACCCTGCAGGACAAACTTAACATTCATTCATTCATTTTCTGAACCCGCTTTATCCTCACTAGGGTCACGGGGGTCGCTTGGAGCCTATCCCAGCTACATAGGTGCGAAGGCGGGGTACACCCAGGACAAGTCGCCAGTTCATCGCAGGGCTGAACATATAGAGACAAACAATCACTCTCACATTCACACCTATGGGCAATTTAGATTAACCAATTAACCTATTAGTGCATGTGTTTGGATGGTGGGAGGAAGCCGGAGTACCCGGAGAGAACCCACGCAGACACGGGGAGAACATGCAAACTCCACAAAGAAAGGTCCCACCCCCCGTCGCCTAGTGTTGGAATTGAACCCAGGACCTTCTTGCTGTGAGGCACGAGTGCTAACCACTGCACCACCGTGTCGCCCACAAACTTAACATAAAAATGAAAAAGACAAAATAAACACAAACACACAAAAAAAACAACAGACAAGACTTTCACCTCTCACATCACAGGTTCCTGCTCTACTCCATCAGAAAGGGCCGTCTGACAGCGAGGTATAAGTAGCAAAAATGTACTCAATGTAGCATACAGATTCTTTTCAGGGGCTAAAATATGATTTTGCTGCCAGGCACTTCCACACCAGTACGTTGTTTAGCTTGTGTGCCATCACTCCGGTGAACATCTGCAAACTGGAAATGCATTCACACGGTCTACGAATAAATACAATCATCTATGTGATCACTTCACCTTAAAGAATCAAAGCTATGATACATGACCGCTCATGTATTTGGATACAAACTGGGTGCCTAAACCTTTAATACAGAGGCCAACTTTATCACGGCAGTCAAGTCGGTGTGCTAAAATACATTTCTGCCTCACCATAATGTACTGAGCTGGGTATGTGACGACAGCGCAGTTAAGAGGCACTCGTTACCCATCCATAGTGGTTGTGGCCTTTTAAGAGGCCCAGGGAGAGTTATGAATGGAAAGTCTCTCTGTTGCAGAACTGTGTCTTCAAGAGTCAGGCTTACACTGGATTCGGGTGCAGGCTGCAACAGTAGGAAACCAGGGTGGGGTAAGGGTGGTGGGGGGTGGGGATCTAAAAAAGGAGCTAGTGGGTGGGATAAGGACAGGAGGGTAGGGGGTTCAGCCACAGGCATTTACCTAACCAAACACAGCTGTCATGCATGCGTTTGTGTGTGTGTGTGTGTGTGTGTGTCTTTATATACTGTATACATGTGTGTTTGAAGAGAGGGAGAAGGAGCTAAAGGATTATGGCAACACAAGCAGTCTGGCTCATTCAAATGGGGGAAAACACAAGGCGCTGGCTTGTACAACACACACTCACTCGCACAACCCCCCTCCTCATCCCCTTCCTCCTCCTCCTCCCCTTCTCTTCTTCTTCATCCTCCTCCTCTTCTCTCCACTCCACTAGGGCCTCCATCCAGCGAGGGCAGCCAAAAGAGGGGAGTCGGGCCCAGATAACTCCCTGTCTTATCCTAACAGGATTCAGTCTGTACACAAAGGCCTATAAGAATAATGAAAGGGGGTTTGGGAGCACTTGAAGCCGGGTTAAGCGGCGTACACAACCTCCTCTCTTATGTGCTAAGAGCGCCACAATCCCCCAGACTCAAAAACAAAAGGTACTAATCACAGACTAGCAACTTAAATACTATTTACCGGTGGACCACAGCCACCGAGACGGCCTTAGAGACAGAAGGCTCTTACTTAAGCCGGGATAGCGTGCACCGTCTGTGATTAAATGAAAATAAATAAATAAAACTAAAAACAAACCCAGCTTTGATCCTCTTTGTAAAGAGGCATGACCCAGAAAGACAGACCATAAGATTTCAGCTTTTTTCCCTTGCGCATGTAGAATAAAAAAAAGGTCCAAACTCTTAACACTTGTTTCTCAAAATGGGACCAGTGAGTCTTCATATCAGTGGATTTTATTGTCACATTTCTTTCATACATCATTCTGTCATATTAAAACAAAAGAGACAAATTATTACCTTGTCAAAAGCTGAAAACTACAAAATGTGACAAATTCTCTACAGGGACTGAATATTAAATGACTACACTTTAAGAAATATTGGATTGTTTTAGACTGCAAAAGGTGTGAGTGTAAATATGGAACATTTGTTTTTTCTTCTCTTTAAAATATATTTAACACGATTCTGCTGTTTTCATTCCTATAGGCAGAGGAAGCAGACTGTTTATAGCATTGCATATAAATTTTTTACATAAAAAATAAATCTAGGTTCACTGGGTCACAGCTGAGGTACCACCTCTCTGTAATGTGGTGCCAGGAAAAATCGTGAGTTTATACAGTTTACTTTGGCTTAGATTCCCAAAGTGGATGAGCATCGTAATAGATTATGCAGAGCCTCATTAAATCAACAGCATACCAAAGAGCCCCCCCAACCCCCCATTTTAAAAAATTCAAACAAGCTGCTCTTGTATTTGTTCACTGCACTGTGAATGTTTACTTTCGCATATGCGTGAAAATGTTGCCGTCAAAAATCTTGGGAGGGAAAGGAGATAAGGTCATCCATCTAATCTCTCTGTTCCTCTTGTCTCTGATTTCGTATCAGCGTCAGACGTCTGTGTTCTAGGAAAACAGACGGCGTTGCATGAGAGGCTGATGCCTTCTGACGAGTGCGTCTCCATGTCAGGTGCGGCTGGGAGTGTTGAATGAGGTGGGGAATCAGCGGAAGGTGGGCAGAGACAGTAATGGAAAGAGGGGAAAAGGGTGTCTCGCGGAGCACAGATTTGAGTCTGGAGGAGATGAGAGTGCCGCTGACTGAGTTAACCCCACAGGCCTGTCACATCCTATTCTCAGCTTCACTGAGCAAGACGGGGCTGAGGACCAAAAAGGGTGCGAGCGCAGTCACATGCTCCTGGCTAACTCACCGAGTTTAATGATTTGGAAGGGAGGACTAAGCTAAATTGAACTAATTTAAGGTTGGGCCAGATGTACTCCATCAAATCCAACCATCACCTGATGAATCAGTAAGTCATGTAGCCAGAGGACGGCAGCCAACACTGGCAAATAAGGTTCTAGCCAGCAAAATGAGAAGAGTATGTTGCTCACTTTTCATGCAAACCAAATTACTGTCCAACAAGGAGTAAAAATTAAAGAGCATCATGTAAATGCTCTGGATGGCAATGACACCCTTTGCCACAAGTTGATTTATCACAGTACAGAAAAAGAAAAACTGTACGGTGAAGAGGAACAAGGGAAAACAGATGAAGTTGCATAAGGTGCCTCTCATTGCACAAGGATTTTCTTGTTTGTCTGTCGTCATTTTGTCTTCCAAAAATATTTATTCCCCAAAGCCAAATTGTCTTCCACGTGACAGAAGAATGGGGGTGGTGGTAGTGTGTGTGTGTGTGTGTGTGTACATGTGTACTGCAGAGCACACAGAAAACGCATTGTTGGCCAGACCCGAAACAACACAGCAGATTGTTTCCCACTGACAAAGAAGGTCTGGTTTCTCATAGTGAAACAGGGCCGATTTACTGCCTGTGGCTTCAAAAGAGTGGAAACAGAAGCCATTCTAAAGGAGAGTGCAGCTCACTGAGCAGACAGCAGAAATGTTATTCACATTATTCAACTGAATAGAGCCAGAGGAAAAGATATAGCAAAAAAAAACTAAAATCACAGCAGTGGCAAACAACAACTGCAGGAAGCTGTGTACACTAAATATAGAAAATTTGAATAATCATTGAGTGATCCCCGTTCCTGAAGAGGTGTTTAACAACAACCGGAGAAAATGAAGAACAGCTGAAGGGCTGACAAGAAGCAGAGTGATAAATGGTGGAAATAAAGAACAGGTTTCATTAAATTACTGGTCATAAAACACTGCCCACATTCTTTTGTTAAAAGCAGTCCTCACACAGTATCACTAACCTCTGGCCAAAAAAAAGAAAAGAGACCAAGGTGTTGTACAACAGCACATCTCCTGTTCAATCTCTATAGACACCATTAATTCTTTATGGTCTACTGCTGCCCAAGGTTGTGTATAGGGTCTCTCAGAAAATTTTCCTCTCATCTTTTGAGTTCAGTGATGCTGACGAACAGTCAATGCACACAGGATATGGGAATTTCAGTTGCCTGGCACATTTCTTTGTTCATTACATCTCGCTGCATTGTTTAGGCCCACCAGTTGAGACCCCAGCCCTGGCAAGTACACTGACCCCTACAGAGCTCGCATTTGCTGGCAGGTCACTAGTTCAGGGCCAAATTAACATTTCATGAGTCCCTGCAAACATGTGAGGACTATGTGAAGCAGGAATAAGAAGACGGTGTGGACAATGTGTGTGTACAGTGTGTTGGTGTGTGCTGTCTGTGGTTGTACGCAAGATAAGGATGAGGCAGAGGAGGAGGAAGAGGAGGAAGGGGTGAGTCATTGAGCCTTTGAACTGGGGCATAATGGCATTAAAAACACTGATGGAATTATCTGGCCGGAGTTTGTGGAGCGTACACAAGCGGGCGGGGGGGTGGGGTGAAAAAGGATGACACAGTCAGACAGAAGAAAGATGTAAGGAGAAAGAAAAGAGGAGAAAGGGAAGAGGGGGGAGGGCAGGCAGCCACACAAAGCTAATCAGATTTTATAGATCGACCAGGCTAAAAGGCTGATCTCGGCTTTTGTCCTCCGAAATGCCTGAAGGTGTCCGGCCCTATGAGTGCGGGGGGCTGTTGGAGGTCAGTATGAGGTATTGAACGTCTGCACGGGCCATGACCATTGTTGTTCTGTCCCCTCACGAGACATGGTCAATGCCAGATTGAAATTGAAATTGATTGTACGCTTGTAAATCAGTGAGGGAAAAGGATGTGGACAGTGCTATGATCTACAGTAGTGCTGCTCTGACATACCACATGACAGGATAGAGACGGGTGAGGATTTTACCTCTAACTCAAATGAAAAGCGTTGAGTATTACACCAAAACCATTACGTTTAAGTCTGTTTAACATGCCAGAATTCTAAAAAAAACTCTAAACTTTAAGGTTGACAAAGGTAGGACTTTATGAAAACTGTAGTCCAGGGAAAAAAGGTTTATGAACATCAAAAATATTGGCACTAATTCCATTTAGCAGCCCTGTCAAACATCACACCGTGAGCTGTCTTCAACAACTGACACAAATTCAGTGGACAGAGACATATATTAAAATTAAAAACAACTTGGACCATTTACAGATGCGTCATTGAATAATTCAAAAGTGCCCTACATATAGTGTTAAATATGCAGCATTGCCGCAAGCCAAAATCTCTCATCTTTTGGGAGGCCACAGCTTTTAAACCCTTTTCTATTCTAAGATGTGGGATGTTCGTGCTCTAGATAGCGGACATGAAGTCTTGATGTAGCCAAGAGTTTAGGGAGGGTGTAATGGCTCGTCTCAGATCTATGGAAGAGGAAGGAAAGGAGGATTCCCACCCTGTAATTTACCGGGGCTTGGAGGGCCAACACCCTGGCTGGCTTTGTACCGCTGATGCTCTTTGTTGCTCTTTGTAGCAGCGATAATCCGGCGATCTCGCCTTATCAACCGCTCTTAAAATCCCTCGTTCCTTGGATCATCTGCCTCTTTATCGAGATGGGATTTTGTCAGAGCTATTTACATCAAACATTGCCTGAAAAAATTTAAAGCCTAAAATTGTATCACATTTAGGAAGTGTTTACCTAGAAACATAAAAACAGAAGAGTAAAAACAAAACGCTTACATACCTGGAGTACAAGTGGTTCCGGGTTGAATGCCAAGGTCATGAGGAGCTGCATTCTCTCAGTGTCCTTGAGGTTCTTAAGTAGGAAACTGCCTGAGTCTTTGGTCTCAGCGTACCTGCGAACCACGCGGTCCAGCAGTCTCTGAGAAGGGCAGTGCACCAGGTCTGACCAGCCCTCCACTACTTCTGGAGTGAGCAGACGCACATCACCGTTTATCCGAGCAAATTCAGTCTTGTACATCGCTTGGATGAGGTCGCATCTGGGCCTGCCCGTGGCCCTCTTGCAGATTTTCTGGTCTATCTCAGCCAGCTCCTGGTTGGAGCCGAGCCGTTTGAGCACCACACGGCGGGTACCCTCTCTGGGCTCGCCGTACTGAGCGAAGTAAACATTCTTGACATTAAAAACATCTAGGAATCGCAGGCGACCCCAGGTCTCAAAGGAAACCTGGCCGTTCATGAACTTCCGACACCAGCTGGTGCCGAAGCAGGCCGGACACTTATTAAGGTTGATGAAGCGTCTGTCGGTGAGCTCATTCTTCTGGAAGGAGGCAAACAGGTTGTGGGTGTTCATCAACAAGACGACAAATAATCCCAGCACTAACAGAAGCTTGAGACAGCGGTACAGGCGGCCAAGTTTGAGGGGCAGGAAGCGCAGCATGTTTGGGATGGGGCGGGGGCAGGGGGTCTTGAGGGATAGGGAGGAGGAGAGGTATTGAGATGATCGTCGGGGAGCTAACCTCAATGCCTCTCCGTCATGGTGTACAGGGGTTAACTTCTAAAGTGGGAGGAAGGGGGAAGGTTGGCACAGCTGCCCCGTGCCAGTTCCTGGCAGGGGCCGGTGAGTCATGTTCTCCCTTCTTGGTGCTTGTGTCCAACCTGGAGCCAGGAGGCCTGAAATCAAGCAAAGAAACAAGGCCTCATTACATTAGGGTAAATAAAAAGATACATTTCACAACATTGAAACTGGCTCTTTTGGTCATGAACAAGGGAAAAAAAGTTTATAATTAATCTTCTGCCAAGCCTGTAAGTCCAATGCCTACATCCCAACATGCAATTAGAAACAATGAAGCACTTTCTGTGACGTATGAAATCGTCTCACAAATTTGAATTGCTCGGGTCATTTAACAGATTTCATTACTTTTTGAGCAGAAATTAAATGGCCTACAGCCAACCTAATAAACCTGCCTGTGCCTGTTTGAGCTCTTTGGGAAATCATTTCTTGTATACTCCCCTAGTAGGGAAAAAAAAGATGAATAAGAGTATGGAAAAGGGGGAAAATAAAGTGTCAGTGATCAAATTAAGAGGAAACATCCTCTCCATGTATAAATAAAAGATGGTGCACTTTGAGGATGATTCCTCAGAGGACCTCCCTCTGTAGCTACATAAGTATCCATCACTTTTCCTCCAATGCACAACAAAACAAGCCGCTTGCATACCTCAAAAGTCACACAAGTGTAGTTTCGTTTTTACTCTCAAATTGAGTTTTCCAACTTTGCATTGTGAGGAGCGTCATGCAAAGCGTAGTTTAACCTTTGGTCAGAGCTGCCCTGGTTCGTTTTTATCATGCTTTGAAGTAGTTTCTTTGAAAATGGCTGGTGTCACTAAAATAACGTTTGTAGTTGAGGGGGAAAAGATCTGTGAACGTCACCATTAGGCGAACTGATGCGAAGACAGAAGGCAATGGAGCTAAGCATGGAGGATAGGAGAGACAACAATCAGGGCTCACAGTGCAAGAACAGTACTTTCAGAAACCCTGATAAGGCCCCAAAAGTCTATCCACAAAAATCCATGTTAGACCACCCAATCAGCTTTTTAGCTATGAGCCTTATAAGTCCCTTTAAGAAAGACAATGGCTCAGGCCATGCAAATTAGCCATCCTCAATTAGAGCTCATTAGGACATGCCTATTAGGATTGCTGACTTGTGAGGGCATGGCTAACGAGCAGGCACACTGGTGTGATTAGTGTGCGTGTCGATGGGTTCCTTGCATTTTGCTTTCAGATCGAAGTGGCTGAGATCTAGAAAGACACGGGGGCTTGAGGCAGCCAAGAGAGCAGTGGTTGTGAGAGATGTGCAGCTGTGGAGTGTCAGATAAGAAGCTGAATACACTAGTTTTTACCTCACACCCCTGTCTGTAAATACCTCAAGCAGATCCGGCCAGCATTACTAATGTAAAAATAGATCAGATCCAAATAGGGGAACTACTGACAGCTGTGCTATGCTTTTCTGTTAAAAAAAGTAAAAGAAAACAGTATTATCACACTTTTTATTCTTGCAAAAAGTCATGTTATTATAATAAACCACCATTTATCATTAGATTAAAGTACAATGGCAATAATCCATGCTTCACAAACCTAGAACACAATGATTTTTTTTAACAGTTTTTAATATTGCCTCACACCCACACTCACCTGAGATATTTTACAAGTAAAAGTCTAAGCAAAATGCATTTTCATGAGTTTATTCTGAAACCGCATTTCATTGAGTAAGCTAAATAAAAAGAAGCCGGAGGTCCACGTCGGACTGACTTTGACAGAATGCTTGCGGTGTGATAAATGAACAATTACCAAATAACCTCTCAGCCAGAGCCATTCAGTGAGAGCTTAAAAGAAGGCCAATGTAATTTAAATGTGTGTGGAAAAAAAAAAAAGGAAAATCAATTTCTACAATTTATTCATATTCAATGGAAAGGAAGATAAATTGGGAGATGGCGAGAAGGCAATTCAGAGTAGAGAACGCCCCCAAAAAACAAAACTCTCAATTGGAGTCAATAATCTGCGGTTCCGTCCTCTGCAGGGAGAGAGACGGAGCCATTTGCTTGGGGGGGAAAACTGAATATTCAGTTGCTATAAGATCTGGATTTAAGTGCCATTTAGCATTTGACAGGGGCACTTTTCGGTCAGACGGGGCGGCGAAAATCTGACGTGCAGATATGAGGTTTAAGTAGGATCAGTCAGAGGTTTAAAGAGGAAGAACTGTAACCTCAGCAAGGCCGCGAAGATGCTCACCTGCTCATCTCTGAAAAGGAAGCAACAGAGAGCAGTGCATAGGCCAAAACAGAGCCCTGAACAAGACCTGGACACAGCAGAGTAATGAAATGCATGAGCTGGCAGCGAACTTGGGAGGATATAGCTTCCTCTTCTTCTCCAGAGAAAGTGTTAGGCCTCAATTACCTATGGAGTGTTACCTGGATTACATCAATGGCTGCACTAATTGCTGGAGTGAAAGGTGCACACTGCATTTTCTCTCTGTTAATGAGAAACAACTGGGGTGTTAGAATGCTTAAAATGTTGACAATGAAATGCATGGAAAATCTGCCACTGATGGCTTACCCCTGATCCGGTGATTCTGTTTAGTATGAAGCCGTAGAGTATCGAAATTGAAACGCTCCGAGATTATGGTTTTTATAGCTCGCTGTTGCTGCTGCTACACACGCGGTAATAGTGTGAATGAGACCGAAACATTCCGCTTTATTGGAAGGACAGCACGGTAATTTAAGACGGGGATATTTTTCCCTGGTAATTACCACACTAGACTGCCTCTTGTGAATTTTACACCTGCAAAACCATTTATTTAACTCCCTCACTGTCTATTGCTGTACACCGCCGGATTGCATGGAATTATTCAGGATGACATGCAGAGAGAAAAACAACTGTACCGATGACAGCAAGGTTGCCTACTCAGGTTTTTGACGAGGGTAAAGTTCACTTAAGGCTCTAAATGGAAGCCAGATGTTCTGTTTTCTCACACAGATGTTAAGCGCTTGAATAGCGGGGCAGTGAAATTTAAAGCAGTGTTTTCTTTTGGGCAAACCTCATTGTGCCCACAGAAACCTGTGTTTTAAATTAACCCCCCCTTCATCCTTCATCGAAGCCCCTCACCCCCTTCAGCTCTGTCTGCGAGAAGGCGGGATGCGCAATACCAAGAGGAAAACCCTATTTAGAATATGCACCAAACTACCTCTCATCATACTCTGCCGCTGCCAAAGTGGGGTAAGAAAGTTTTTCAGCGTACTCACTCTACAAAGTGTGGCGGTGAACGCTCCGAAAGAGAGGCAAAGAAAAGAGGGCAAATCAAAGGATGCCTGACTCCTCATGCATGGGAGATGAGTCTCGCATTCAAAATGTTCCAAGTTTGGCAGATGTTAAGAGCCGCAAAATGGCTCATTACTGGGACAGAAAAGGCGCAAGATGAAGCAATAGGCCCCGTGTTGGCTTAAAACGGAATGACAAAGGTCGAGACAGAGGAAGATGACATCGTAATATCCCAATATTTCAACTTTTATTAAACTTAAATTTTGACAGAATAACTCTGATAAGGAAGGGAGAGGTTGAAAAGAAATTTTCCTTGTTGAATAATCTGCTTCACAGCTCATTGTGAAAAACTGGCTTCAGATAATAGTGTGTGAGGGAAAGGCTACTTCTCAGGCTAACCCATTTCCTCCACTGCACCTGAGGCTAAACTTCATTATGTTGTAATGAAGTCAAGCCACACATGAACATGCTTGATTAATTTCACTGGTAATAAAAAAGGGAGTGGAAAAGGAAGTAGAAATACAGATGGAGATGCATAACAAAAATGAAAAAAAAATATGGACAGTAAGGTGACACATGCAGTTATTGCTGTGGTGATGGAAACAAATGAATAGAGAGCACCTGCATGTAGAGTGGGCGCACTCACTCTCTGAATGAACACAAATGCAAGGAAGATAGCGGAGATCTGCAACATTACCGCCAAGCACTAATGAAAGCTTGGAAAAAGCTCACTCTGACCCCCCTCCACCCCCCTTCCTATTGCAATGTGCGGCTTTAGCTGAAGAGAGGAACTACTGTTGCCAAGGCTATCGACTGGGGGAGTCAATAATGTTTGATCACAAAAACATTTAGCCACAGCCTGATTGCCTCAGTACAGCAAACACGTATACAGTGATGGATAGATACAAATGACAGTAACATTCCAACGCCTAATGGAAAATTGAGTCTTCAGAATATAAGCACCAATTAGCAGCATCCCTATATGAAGATCAGTTCATTCATCTCTGGCTCAAACCAAATGGTACAAGTTTTAATGAGAATATCAATGCTTTGCTCCAAACTGCCACAGCTGTTGAAGACGACACTGGGAAGACTTGCTCCGGATTCTTCAAAAATGTTAACATGTTTGATTTGTTTGACATAAACAGCTGTAGAATCTCAGAAGACGGCATTTCTCCCTAAAAGTTTAGAAAGAGTTGTCATACATCTGAATCCCATGTAAATGTTATTGCAAAACAAATATGTCGTCCAAATGAAGCTGCACTTGAACTGACTAAAATGAGCTGTCAAAACAAGCTTCAGTTCAAACAAACGGAGCATATGTTAAAAGCATGGGCACATCGACAATGACGCTGGGGGGGAAATAAACTGATTATCTCACAGACTTGTGTAAATATTTGATCTGAGATGATATCTAAGGCAGTACCATGCTGTAGGAGCAGTTTTTCTAACTATGATTTTTCTTAGTTTGGAGGTCAAAACACAAAAATAACCTGCTCCTGTGGGAACTTTTAGGCTACTATTACCAGACATTTCCCTGCTGAGTGCAGAGAAACATAGCCGCAGAATGTCTTAAGTGAATCAGACTATTTTCATAACTCCCTTGTTGGGTAACCTTGTAGAAAGACTCCACAATTAGTCTTTTGTTATGGAAAAACAAATTTTAAGCAGCCTATTATACTCATTAGACTTAAAAGAGTAATTCCTTTGGACTTATTATAAGCTTTGTGTGCACCAAACAGTTGGACTGTTGTGGTAATCTATTTTTTTTTCCTATAAGACATTAAGGGTTGAAGTTACCAAAATGAATGCAATGATCAGTAAACAGCGCAAATCTCATGATGAACCCATTTCAGCAATTACTGCAAAATTACACTTTCATTTTCAGTATCTGAGCTTTTCTGCCTTTTAGGGAAATGTTTCGAAACGCTATCAGCCCAAGCCAACACGGGCTCCAAAAAAAAAAAGCCAATCGACTCTGATCAAAATCAAGTTGGCCAAGTGGAACCTGTTGAGGTGCATTGTTTTCAGTGCCAAGTATGTTTAACCTGCAGCAACATATTTCACTTGAGCAAAACTAAATACACCTGACGATTTTAACAGTGCATCAGGAAAAAACAAAAAAACACCTTTGCAGCAAATGCTCTTAATATGCATTTAGAGGGTCAAAGAACACCACGGTTTCTCTCATACTATCCACATCTGTCCAGACTATAAAGCAGCTAGTGCTGAGTGAGATTAGTGCATTATACTTGCCTTGCAATCTAAATTAAGCTGTTATTACAATAGAGATGACTAATATCTTTTAATGCATGCTGAAAATACAACTATTTACATGGCAGGTAATACACTAAAGAGGGGTTTTGGAGTGGCCAAAGCCTATTCTGTTGTTAAAAAAAATGAAAACAGCCCCAGCACTAGTGGTAATATTACACTCCCTGTCACAGGTAAGAGAATGTGGGCATCAGATAAAGGTTTGTGGTGTAGAAGGTTATTTTATTTGGCTTATCATTTCATCATTCAGTCGCTCCAAGTGTCAAGCACCATGGAGCATTTCAACACAGGCACTGAAAAAAAGGAGAAATTAGATAAAGGTTTTTCATTTATTTGGTCAATCTCAAGCTTTGCAGGGAAAATACCAGGCAGTCGTTAAATATACAGTGATATGGAAAATATATGAGTGCCAACAGAGACTGCAGACAGAAGAAACAACTGTAAAACAAACCTGTACGACTTTTCCTCCTCTTCGGCTCTGTAGTAGTAAAATGCTTAGCGCTCCGTTGAGATCATTCTTTAAAGTTGCAGCTACTTAAGAAGCCGGATTCTGCTTCTCTGGATCACAGTCGAGGATTTCTAGTTTCTTTAAAGCTCGACGAAAATCTCTATCAAGCAAACTCAACACGGGCTTCCAGTGTCTAGCTCCTAGGTATGTAGCCAGCTAGCCTGCTAGCTGCTGAAATAAACAGTTGAGATGTCGAGTCTTAACTCTTCATATACCGGATCTTTCCGACTGGACGACGCGGTCCTCTTCACAATAGACAACAACGTCTATGTTTTGCATTTACGTCCATATCTGTCCGCGTATCATGAGTGCCTTTGTGGCCACGGAATTGCCCCTTTTCTTCTCTCAGGCAGCAGCTCACTCCTCTCCAACAACCACAATGGGTTCTGTTTCGACTCTTTTTCAACACCAGCCTCTCTGGGTTTTACGACACTTATGTCCGTTTGTTGGCCGCGTTGCTAGGAGATTATTCTGATGCTGGCTTGTCTAGAACACCGCCCCCCGTGAAAACTTTGACCAAATTTCTGTTTTATTCCGTGTCTCTTTCAGTTTAATGGCAATGTTTGCAAAAAGTGGGCTTTAATATAGTATTTTAACCTAATATAGTGAAATTAAATGTGATATTTTTTATGTCAATAAAGTGCACGTGACATAAAAGCGAATTTCAATATATTTGCTGTAAGCGGATGTCATGTTGCCAAAATACAATGCAGTAAATATAAATAATAAAAGAATTTTAAAAAAAATAATAATAGTAAAAAATATCTGCGTCTGCACTGTATTTTTTGTAATACACTGAATGTAATAAGCATACATATGTTAAATTCAGGCTCCTGTTTTCATTTCTAAGATATGTAACCCCTGTGACACTTTAGAGGCATTGTGGTAGAAGAAAGGCAGACTAATAAATGAACGAACGACCAAATAAATGCGACTGTGATTGGCTTCATGCATTCCCATGGGGCAGATGGATGGAGAGGAGCGTCGATATCTGCCTGTGACCGTGGACTCGTCAGTGCAGAAAAAAACACTTTGCATTTACTGCCATCTGCTGGAAAGTGGAGGGTTTACAGCCAATCTATGCTATGTTCAAATGCTTTTTGTAAATTTCTGATTTAGCATATGTTTCTGGATTACAACTAACATTTATTGGTTCTGCGGGGCTAGTGTGCTTTATAGTGATGGGACTTTTGGCTCTTTGAAGGGAGCCGTTCACTGAAAAGAGCCGCTCTTGTATGTTTTTTTGCATTATTTTGAAACACCAATGTTCAGTGGCGGCACCAAGATTTTAAAAGTGGGGGGGGGCAACTGGAGGGCAAAGAAAATGTTGGGGGGGTCGGACAAAAAAATTTCGCACATAGTGTGAAATTAACGTTTTGCGCTTTAGCAGCTGCTATACATATATATATATATATATATATATATATATATATATAGTTAAACGGATCGTTTTAAATGGTAATTGAATGTGACTTTAAATTTTACAATGTCAGGTGAATATCATACATCATGTATCATGAACCAAAATGGAGGAGAGGAAAAGTAACATCATTAGTTGGCTGCTTAATCTTTACATTACAAAGTTGTTTTGCTTGAAGAGTCTTTAATTTTGCAAGTCTTAAGTTATATTCTGAGTTATATTTTCCAACTATATCTTGTATTTTTATTTTAAGAGGTACTGAACAGTCAAGTTAGATTTGTGTGTGTGTGTGTGTGTGTGTGTGTGTGTGTGTGTGTGTGTGTGTGGTTTTGATTGAACTAACACCTGCATGCGATGAACTAAGAGCAGAGGTCAGATTCTACCTAAAAGATCTATTTTTTCATCTTTAGAAAGTAGCTGTCGTAAAGAGAGCGTAGAGCGGAAAAAACTGAATACGAACTACGCGATTTTTGTGGTCAAGACATGCTAGCCTAACAGTGCAGGTGTTGAGACTTAGATCGCTTTGCAGCTAGACTATGTAGAAAGAGAGTTATTTTATACGTTTTTGGGCTTAGATACCTAACCAAGGTTGATTGACAGGCGTACACAGCACACGCTGAACTTAGATGAACTTTTGTTATAAGCTTTTCTTAGAAATAATGCTGAACAAATGACGTATAACGGATATGCTTTGCCCATGTGTTATTATTAAACAATTGTGAGTCTTGTATTAATGAGGTCACGAGGAAATGGGAGTCTCCAACAGTCACTAAAGACTATAAAACGTAATGAAGGAGACTCCCAGGTGGAAGGGGTTTTTTGTTTTGACAAGTGTGTGTTTTATAGAGATACTAGTGGTAAACTGCCTTCTCTGATAATTCACAAGTTTTGATTTTTTGTAAACTTTTGCTGTTTTTTAATAAACCAGATTTTGGTAAAAATTTTTAAACTCAACCCTTCTCTTGGTGAATTTTTCTTCATTCTCCTGTTGTGTTCCCCCGACACCAACTTCAAGTGGTAAGTCCTTTTTAAATTGGGGGCTACCCCCCATTCCCAGCAGTTGGGGTCTTTACCCTGGCTCCTTAGATTCTATGGGGCTCCTGGGCAGATAAAGAGACACCGTTTTGTCCTTTGCATCACGTAGACGTATTCCTAAAATAGCGAAGGTTACACTTTCGGTGGAACAAATATGAAAAATATTGGAACAACAGTCTCTTCCTGAGATCCTTGAGTCTACGTGTTTTACAATATGTATATATATATATATATATATATATATATATATATATATATATATATATATATATATATATATATATATATATATATATATACAGGGTGGGGAAGCAAAATTTACAATGAACATTTAGTTGTTTTTTCTCAGCAGGCACTACGTCAATTGTTTTGAAACCAAACATATATTGATGTCATAATCATACCTAACACTATTATCCATACCTTTTCAGAAACTTTTGCCCATATGAGTAATCAGGAAAGCAAACGTCAAAGAGTGTGTGATTTGCTGAATGCACTCGTCACACCAAAGGAGATTTCAAAAATAGTTGGAGTGTCCATAAAGACTGTTTATAATGGAAAGAAGAGAATGACTATGAGCAAAACTATTACGAGAAAGTCTGGAAGATACTATTAAAGAAGAATGGGAGAAGTTGTCACCCCAATATTTGAGGAACACTTGCGCAAGTTTCAGGAAGCGTGTGAAGGCAGTTATTGAGAAAGAAGGAGGACACATAGAATAAAAACGTTTTCTATTATGTACATTTTCTTGTGGCAAATAAATTCTCATGACTTTCAATAAACTAATTGGTCATACACTGTCTTTCAATCCCTGCCTCAAAATACTGTAAATTTTGCTTCCCCACCCTGTATATACATAAAGTGTATAGCCTATCTGTTACACTTTATATAGAGGGCAACCATAGGTAAAATCAGGTAATACTTAATGTATTCAAGGTATTTGTAAAAAACTACAGCATGAACAGCTCAGACTTTCTGTTCTGATTATTTAATAGGAACAATCTACTTTCACATATTTCTCTAAACACATTAGAAAAACATGCAGCAAACAAACAGCAGTGCCAGTGTATGCAAGTTAATAAATGTTGAAAACAAAATAAAACTAATAGCCTAACCAACTAATCAAACAAAACGTATGTATACAATGACTTCCACTGCATGCACATGTATATAATCACTGACAACATCTGTAGGCTTAGGTCCACTTACATACCGACTGTTACAATCTTCTAGCAGAAATTTAAATTGAGTGATAAAACAGACCTGAACAGTTAACGAAACTATTTGTAATTAATAGGAGGGTTCAAAACATAAAAAACTAGTCCTTATGCTACTCATGCTAATTCTTTGCTTTACATTTCTAATATAGAAGAAAGATGAATGCAACACAAGCGGAGGTATTAATCCATTCCAGAACTGAAGGCACACATATCATTATGAACCTAGAACTATATTATTCATAAGAAACAACATCTGCATGTTAGACCTACTCTTCAGTCTCTTCTTGAAGAGAATGTAGTTATAATATGTGGTGTATTTAAAAGGAAATAGGTTTCCAAAATCACAAAAGATACAAGTATAATTTGAAATCTTGTAGAAAAATGGATGTGATACAATTATACATATAAAAGAGAACAAAAAAAACAACTTTGATATCATGGAAGTACCAGTGGTGTTTAAATGAGTTCAAAACTGTATATTTCTTTGTTGCCTGAATTTTCCCAAAGATTTTGCCCAAATCTGGGTGGGGGGCAACTGGGGGGGCAAAGGTTGTGACTGGGGGGGCATTTGCCTCCCCATGCCCCCCCCTTGGTGTCACCACTGCCAATGTTTTAATGACTAAATAGACTACATGTGATGATTGACATTACATTTTAAAGTTGTTTAACTGGTGCAGCAGTAAATATTATCTTACTGTAAAAAAGAATAGTTAGTTCAAATGTTTGGGCTAAATACATGACATGAGAGGTAGTATTAGGCAAATGCTGGAATTTGACAAAAAAAAACAAAAAAACATCACGGTACATTATGTGGACCAGTCTGTAGCCTAAAAATGAAGAAAATAAAACATTTTCTTATGAAATAACATTTTATTCTCCTCAAAACAAGAACAATAAATGTGTGAACATACAGCAAAAAATAGCACAAAACACAACAGTGATTAACCCTTTCATGCACAGTGGTCATTACAGTGGACAGTTGTTCTCCAGCTGTTCTCTTGTATATTCATGGGTTTTGTTGTTTTAGTTCTGTATCAGCCAACACAGTGGACGCTCATGCATCATCCCATACACTGATATTCATATCATTACTGTAACTTTCCTGTTCTTTTATCTAAATCAATTGCTAATTGTTATTAGACTGTAATTACAGAGTTTTGTTTTTTGCATATTATCTGAGTGAGTAATAACTAGTATTATAGTATGTTCAAATGTGAGAAAACATCAGATTAGCAGCATTAACCTCCTGAGACCCAGGAAAGTGAAAATTTTAGCTTTTTTCCATTAAACAATTGTCTTGATTGGAAACCGCATCATGCAACAGTTTTTTTGTTTGTTTTTTTTTTTAACTATTTTTATTTATTTTAATGGAATGTCCCTTACAATGGACAGGATTTTTTAAGTGAAACTGTCAAACTTTTGTCCCCTACAGAGGACAAAAATGCGTTGCTGGGTCTCAGGAGGTTAAAAATGTTTTTATTTCATAGTTTTCACACAGCATGTCAGTAAATGTATGTTTCTTTGCTTCAAAAATTAAACACACAGTGTTCAGCTGAGTGGACATTTTTGTAACTTCATGAAAAATAGGTTAATAAAAAAAAAAAAAAAAAAATCAATCACATTGTTTTTTCATGCCTAAAGAGGAATAAAAACACTCAGAAAAAAAAAAAAAAAATCTTGATTAAGGTTCTGATAATTCACGCATGAAAGGGTTAATCACTGCAATTACTTAAATACTTCAACTATAGTGCAATTCTCAGAACAAGAACAGTATGTTAGTAAAAATACAGAAAAAATGCACAAAACACAAAAGCGATTTATCATTGCTATTAAATACCTTAACAACTGTAGTGCATTTTCTGCTTTTCCGCTAAACTGACAGGCAATCGGACACTCCCTCCTTAAATAAATAAATAAATAAATAAATAAATAATTAACGGCTCTTTACAAAGATTCGGTTCCCATCGTTCATTTCAAAGAGCCGTTCAAAAGATTCGATTCGTTCATGAATGTCACATCACTAGTGCTTCAACTTATCTTTTTTGTTGTTTACCAAACTAATGTCATACTCTTTTATTACATGTGTTTTACTTTTTTTTTTTTTTTCTTTTTTTTTTTTGCTTGCAGTTTAAGGTTTATTACATTGCCAGCCGTAGCCTAAGTTGAGACTATTATGAAGGAAGCTAATATTTCCCAGGAACAGTAAACGCAGCGCCGCTCTCGTGCTGCGGATGTTGCTGCTGCTGCTGAAATGAATCAAATGCGCGAGAGCAACCTCCGAAAACTTTGTCTTGGACGAAGAAGATGAGTGAAAAACACAAACATGAAAGTGCAGTGTTTGTCCTGGCTGCGGTTGGGTTAGCTCTTATAACCATCCTCACCGGGTGGAAGTTAAAACAGCTGAAATACAGACTTATAAATGAACCTGGAGTTGCTCTGTTTTATGGTAAGTACAACTGATGGTTATTAGCAGTTTAGCTGAAGGTTCTAACGGAAGCCATTTGTCAACAACACTTCCTGATGTATGCTAGTGGTCTGAAAAATATGACAAAAAAACAGCTTCTGCTTTGGTGGTCACATAATTTGCTTGTAAAGAAGAATAAAAATCACAGAAATTCACTCTGCTTATGTATTTTAATAGAGAATGAGACTGCATTTCACTTTTACATGTTTAACACTGTCAGTGTGGTTAGGTAAGAGCACATAGTGTAGGCTGTATTCACTGAACTGCATTCAATTACAAATTCAGATCAATAAATAAAGACAGACTATACTGTAAAAAAATACTTTTTTGTACAAAGTAAAGGGAAGTTAGTTAAATTTAAGATCACCTGAACATAAATACCACACTGGGCTCATTGCACTAATTGTAATGTAGTTTAGAATAACCCATACAGACCCAAACATCCAACACCGACCAAAAGCATAGATAGATAGATAGATAGATAGATAGTAGGGATGTAACTATATGAAAATTTCATATCACGGTTATCATTATTATCGTGGTATTACTGAAATTGTGCTCAAAATGTTCAGAAAGTACTAATACACACACTGAAATAATTTAACCAAGTTGTATTTGAAAAAAAAAAAAAAACACCAAACAAATAAAATAAAAAGCACAATGTACCTTCTTTTGCAGAAACATTCAAATATTAACTCTTAGTGGTCTGAGCCTATTTTGTCTGTTTTTCAGTCCTCTTGATTTTGCCTTTATATATTATATAAACAAATGTTTACTATACCCATGTTTGGAATCTTTTTTTAGCACAGCTTCATCTATATCATCTGCCTATTATTTTTTTTCACTTTAACCTACTATAAAAACATAAAAGGCCAGAAACCCCCCCCCCCCCCAAAAAAAACCCCAACCCCCCCCCCCCCCCCCAAAAAAAAAAAAAAAAAAAAAAAAAAAAATATATATATATATATATATATATATATATATATATATGTATGTATAAAGTCTGATTTGAAAAATGTATGTAATGTACTGCATAAATAACACACAGATCCTTAACAAACCTTTTCAAAGACTTTAAAAGTGAATGTTGGTTCCAAATATTAGGTGTAGAAAATCAAATTTGTAATTAATTAAAACTATACTCAAATATTTGACATAAAACCAGATCTTTACATAGGGTTTTTTCCCCTAAATGTGCGGTAATCAAATACGGTTATCATGATAATTAGAATTTAAACGGTAATACTAACCGTCTGCAATTTTACCGCGGTTTATCATTATATTGGTAATTGTTACATCCCTAATAGATAGATAGATAGATAGATAGATAGATAGATAGATATACTCAGTGCCAGTGAAAACGCAACACTTGAAGATTCTTATATTTTTTTAAATCGATGAGGATTTTTATTCCATAAGCTCTTCGGAATTAATCATAGGCCATTTCTATACAGTAAAAATAAAAAGTCACATCCAAATTTGTTGACAAAAAATAAGGATAAAGAAAGAAACTCAAGGACCCCCAAAACCAAAAGTCACAAAGCGGTCCCGGAGGTGCTGCGGCACAGTGTAGCGATCCTGCTGTGGCGTGGTCACACGTTCTCGTCCAGGGCGAGGTCTGTCTGCAGTTGAGCCAGTTTCTTCATGCCTCTGTTGCATCCTGACTATGGTGGACACATTGCATCCAAAACGGCGCGCCACCTGCCGAGCAGAGATTCCGGCCTCCAGGAGCCCCATAGCGTGGCATCTTTGGTCACGTGTCAGTCTAGGCATCGCTGAGTTATTGCAAATGATTTTGGTGCTTTTCAGCTTGCCTTTATATACAGAACATGACCGCTCCTTAACTGACCACAATTCCTTAAGTTGAGCAGTTCATTGCTGAGCAATGAGAAAAACAAGTCTTATGAATACAGACAAGTTCATTTAAGCGTGACAATAGCTCAACCCATCTCAGGTTGTTAAGAAATTGTCTGGGATTATCTTATACAGGTGAAACTGAAACATATTGATGCAGCTCAGGAACAATAAAACACATTCAAGTGTTGCGTTTTCATTGGCACTGAGTATAGATACTTTATTTATCCCTTAGGGAAATTTACAGCATCTACGGATCTAAAATGGTTAATACCTGTAGATCCACTAATCCTATCAATACATGTAAATAACTGGTGTAAAATGCAGTTTGTCATCTTTTAGTGGTCATTGATATGACCCATTTGGACGTTCAGAGGCTCTGTAGTGAACGTGGAAACACCATCGTCTTCTACAGCATTGATTCACCAGTAAAACCCATGGAGTTGGATCAATGACAGTGGATGGAAATGCTTGGTTTATGTTCAGTTAATGATACTTTTTTCTGCAGTTTTCTCTGTTTTTGATAGAATAACCTTCAACTTTAATCTGAGCTTTTATGAACATCTACATAATCAGTAAATGAAATATAGGAAAATACTAGATTCATACTGATAAAATGCAAAATACAGAGGGTAATATTATAATAAATGAAGATAAATCACTTAAGAAAGGTTAAAAATAGAGAAAATTTAGTTTCAGAACTGACACAAAAGTATTGCTGGGCCTTTATTGGGATAACATAAACTATTAAACTACTACTAACGATTAAAAGTTTGTGTTTTCCTACATTTGTATCACAGCAGCAAGTAATGTAGATATTGATATTATGTTACAAACAGGATTTTACTGCAATTTTCCCTGTTATTCTCTAAATAGCTATAATATACTATATTTTATTGGTCTTGCATAATGGTGCCTGGTTGTTTTTCCATGACTGTTTTATTATTGATCTTAAAAGGAAGTTATTCATCCATTCTTGTGGTTATCTGTTTTTATTATTATTGTACAATGCTGCCTGGTTGTTTTATCAGGATTGCTTTATTATCAGTCTTAAAAAAGGTTTTATTTTCCTCTCTTTCTTATCTGTTTCTCTTTGTAGGTATGCTTCTGGGATTAATAGCAACATTTTTGCCACCTGATCAGGCTGAGCATATGGGCAACATGGGGAATATGAGTCTAAACAGCACACCTCACATGGTGACAGTCAACGTCACGACCAATGATCACTGTCCCAGACATATGGAGAAGGTCAGTAAAACATGCACAATAGCCCGAGTCAGAAACTATGGTAATATATTTTTAACTTGTGCTGCAAACACACACAAAAAAGTAAATAGTGTCTTCTGAATAAAGGGGACAGGTTGTATCTGCAAAAGTAGAACAACAAATCTTCATAAAACATTTGCTTTAAACCCTTCCTGATCAATATTGCAATTGGAACATCTGAAAACACACTGCAGCGTACAAAATGTTTTCTTTTCCTTTGCTTCTGTTATTTGCCTGAAATAGATTTTTGTAAATAACTTGCTTTTGATCACATCTACAGTATATTTTGTCCCCTGCGTGTGCTGAATATTTACATTTTTCTCCCCTAATGGTACACAGTGATTGGTTTTCCTCTAAATTACTTGTCTGGACTGTTTGTTATCAGGAAGGCAAGAGAGTAGCGCAGAATGAAAGAGGGCAAGAGAGCAATTTAATCTGTGTTAAGGTTTTATTAAGGAACAGATAGCAGAGATTGCATTTCAGGTGTTCTGTGCAGGCAAGAGGAAATGAGAAAATAACTAAACACAGCAACAAATAAAAAGATATATGTATAGGTTTTAGCCAGGCAGAAACGGCAACACGATGTCCTAACCAAAATTAATGAGCAAATCACTCTGATCAATAAATATATTTTATAGATAGAGGGACTTTTGATTCGATCATACCCCTGCCTATCCCTCTGAATGTGAATTCTGTAAATACAACTTAAAAATCACTTTTTAATGGCTGGGTGTTACTGAATCTGGAGAACTTTTCTCAGTTGTGTGGGGGATTTTTTTGTGCAGAATTCCCATGATGAAATTATTCTTGCAAGTAATATTGATGCTCTCAGATGACCACCTCCCCTGCTTTGATTTAATGCAATATAATCTACAGCGCCTAAAGCATAGAACAAGAAATGTATTGTACCAGCTACAATGTAATTTCCATTTTGCAGTCCCTGGGCAGGTAGACACAGTATGGAGACAACTTGCAAATTACAAAGTCTTGTGTGTAAGATTCAGAGGGCTTTATAAGGGTGTATGTGCAAAAAATAGAACATAATGTTAATTATGCTGCCTTCACGTGCTATGGGACTTATTGTAAATACTAGTTACAAACTTGAAAATTGCGCTTAAATGCCCTCTCGAGTCATATTTCCCACAAGAGATCTTGCCAAAAAATTTGATACATGAGGTGTTGAGATAAAAATAAACTTTGATCAAGGGATTCATTTAAATATGATAAACAATGCTTTTATTAACATTCTGCTGCTGTTAGCTGATGATTTTGCACATTTATATTACAAAAATTTAAAAAAAAAAATGCTGTAGCAGATGAATTAACATGTCCAAAAACTGTTTTAACCAAGTAGCAGGTCAGGATAAATTGTGTGTCAACCAGTTTTCATTTTGCTACAATAACAAAAGCACTTGTAATTTCAAATGCACAAGTGGAAAGGATCATATTCATAATTGTACCTGAAGGCAGCATTATATTCCCCTAAAATAAGATGGGGTTTTGTTTCCATAGAATGAGATTTGTACATCTACAGAGGGAGTGGGTTGAGCCCACAGTGTCTCTATAGTAACTCTGAGTGGACTTTCTCTTCCTCTTTTTTCTGTTTTAGAGCATTTGGCATGCAGTGTTAAGGTGTATCACCATCACATACTATATATGAGGACATAGGGCATCATAAAATAACTTGTACCTTGTAAAAAACACCAGTTTTTTTGGCCACCACAGCCTAGGGTGGGGGGTATGATGGTAGTGGAGGTCTAAGAAGTCTAAGAAAATGGTCCAAAATCATCCATAGCCTTTGAACTGGGTTGATGTTTGGTGACGATGAGGGTCATATTAACATCATCCACCAGTCATTGACAGATCAATGATTGGGCATTGTCATCCTGGAGGCGACCGTCCCAATTAGTTAAGGGATGTTAACTCTGGCACATTCTAGTCTGTCCTTTATTACTATACTTTTTTCTTCCTTTAATTTGTCACTCCTTTGTCCATCCACTCAGATTTTGTAGCAGTACAATAGGGATGTCAAAAAAAGAGAGAGGAAGAAGAGGAAGTATGCTCTGAACTACTATAATAATACATTTATATAATGAATATGAATAATGAATTAATAAAATAATGCATGAAAATAATAATGAGGTTTGCGCAACATGGCAGATTCTGTTAAAAGCAACTCAATCCCATTATAGATTCAGCTCATTCTATGTAAATGAAAACCCAATTATAGATATTCTCATGTGACTGTACACTTATGAAAGCTTTCTAAAAATAGATCCTCCTAAATATCAAATGTCAAATGTGTTTGCTTTATCGGTGTGATGAATATACACACTCATATTTTCAAAGCTCATGTAAAGTTAAAAAAATAGAATAATAACAGGATGATCAGAACAGAGTAGTAACAATATTAAATGTTATTAGCTTTTATGCTTTGAAATTGCCTCATTTATATATATATAACAGATTTCATAATTAATCAACTGAACTTCAAGTATTATATTATTTTCATATGATAATATAAGATTTGTTGTATTATATATATATATATATATATATATATATATATATATCATTGAGGTGCAACAAAATTAGAATTAAAAGATAAAAAATTGAATAATTGTAATTATCTGGGCCAAACGCCAGTATGCTACAAACAACTCACAGTAATTGCTTGAAAAGGAATTAGTCAGCGAGTGTAATTTTACTAGAGTAGAAGAGGCTGAGCCCAGAGCTGAGCCTCGGGTTGTCATTAGTTGTATTACTGTTTCATATTTCAGCGGTTTTATCAGAGCGATTTGTCATATCAAAGAAAGCAGCCGATGAGCCAGGGATTCAGGCGTATGATGCATGAGAGCGTATGGAAGAAGCATACTTAAAAATAAAATGAATTTCTCAATCTCATGGCGATATTTCAACCCAGGAGGAAAGGAGTAGCGATCCATGAAGATCGCAAATCATTCAGGCCAAGTGTAACTCTTCTTTAATGGCCGGTGCTCTTTGGCCCTGTTTGAATGTTGGGGTCTCATTAGCAAACCAGCAGAGGCTACCACAAAGGCCATTACATCGGTCAAGCCATTCTGTGTAGCCTTCGCGCCATTAAGGCTGATACATATGGGGACCTCGCAGGGAGAGATAAGGATTTCATTGCATTAGTAAGTCCATTATGTGTCACTGGGGAGAAGGGCATTAAAGTTTGTGGTCTGATTAAATTTAGTGTTGCCTGGCTGAGGAGGCAATTAGTGTATACAACACACCTCCATTCTGGACTGTGGTTCAGGTGGCCCTTACAATGAAACCGTATGCATAATTTATTGATTACAGTGTCTGCATTAGTCTCTGCTATTCACTTTTGTGTTTATCATGCGCAGGCTGCACAGATAAAAAATATATAGTATGCCATGTGGGTAATTGCAGCCACAAAAAGGCAATTTGTACTGGGCCAAATGATAGTAGCAGCAAGATATGGGGGTTCTGTAGCTCTGGCAGCAATTTTAAGTGTGAATTACTGACAAAGAAAATGGCTGTTCAACCTCTGTCGGGATGTTTCCTACCTTTAGACAGGGTAGTCAAAAAAGGAAATGTAATCATGCACATATGACACGTGTTAATTTTCTTTTGCCTTGTGATATATTCTCTGCTTTTCTTATGCTGTAGCCCATGTTTTTTTTCAATGTTATTACTACCTTTGTCTGTAAAGCACTTTGGGTCAACATTTTTTTGTTTTTAAATGTGCTATATAAATAAACAGACTTGACTTTTTTAAAAATATTTTTTCATTTTATTTATTCATTCCAATCTAAACTAGAAAAGCAGTCGGAGAGCACAGACCTACGCCAAGGCACATCAGTCTCCCCCCCACCCCACCCCCAATCACCACCAAAATTTAATCATTTGTTCCTTGTGCCAGTATCAACATTTCCTGAAAATTTCATCAAAATCCGTCCATAACTTTTTGAGTTATCTTGCTAACAGACAAATACACAGACAAACCCAGATGAAAACATTATCTCTGCCGTTCCCTGGCAGAGGTTATGATTGGAAAGGAGCAGGATGAAGAAAACTTATAATACCTGCCCCTTTCTTGAAACATCTGCTTACATCAGGTAAATTGCTGTTACAGCTATTACAGTAAACAGTTTACATGACAGTCAATGAAAATAAAACAAATCCAAAATTTTTAAGTAAAATTATTTCATTACATGCTTGCAAAGCTTCTCTATTCCCTCCTTATGTAACCTCCTAAACTGAAAAATATTTGCACAGCGCTTCTCTTCCATTGCCAAAGAATTCCCCATTCTGACACCCACAACAGAAATGCACATTTGCTTCACATTGACTCTACATGTGTTCAGTGGGCAGGTCATTTACGCTGTAAGTGGATGATTTTCAGTCACATGTACACAGTATTCAAGCTGCATTAACCCTATATAGGGTGCTCATAGAAATACTAAGAAATTCAAAATTTCAACCTTTGTGTGTTATTGGAGGACATAACAAGACTTTATTACTTTTGTGAAATTTGTCAACATTTTTTATTGTTATGTAGAAAATCAAGGTCAATGAAGTTATCATATTTGGTTCCTTACCTATAAGTGGCAAAAAACATTACAAGAAGTAGTAGATTTAAAAAAAAAAATATAAGAAAACACATGTATGGTGAACGGAACATGTATTTTTGAACATTAGAACATCCCTTTTAGAACACTGCACCATTATAAGTGCTGATCCAGACCCCTGTCCACATCCACATTATCCCTTTGAGTATCAGTCCTTACATTAGTACCATTACTTCATGGTACCTAAAAAAGCAGGTACACTCACTGTTCATGCAGAGGTGGACCTTACAGACCCTGTAGACCACATTGGACCTGAGATTGTTGCCTTGCTGTCCTCACTGGAACTGTTGCTGTCACTGTCGTGTAATGTATAATAGTCACTTGCCTGATAAAGGGTTAACCCATGAAGACCCAGTGCTACTTTAATGGTAGTTCCCAAATGATTTTTTCTCTCTATTTAACCTTTCTTAAGTGATTTATCACCATTTATCATAATATTATCCCCTGTATTTTGCTTTTTTTCAGCAAAAGTCATATATTTTTCTATATTTGATTTACTGATCCTTTAGCTGTTCATAACATCTTAGATTAAAGTTGATGGTTATTGTATCAAAAACAGAGAAAACTGAAGAATAAGTGACTTTTTCAGTAAAATATATCATTAACTGAACATAAACCAAGTGTCTCCATCCACTGTCACTTATCAAACTCCTTGAGTTTCACTGGTGAATCAATGCTGTAGAAGATGAGTGTTTCCATGGTAACTACAGAGCCTCTGAACATCCAAATGGGTTTTATGTGATGACCATGAAAAGATGACAAATTGTATTTTACACCAATTATGTACATGTATTGATAGGATTAATGGATCAACAGGTATTAAACAGTTTAGATCAGTAGATGCTTTTGGATGTTTGGGTCTTTATGGGTTAAAATACTAAAGAATAGCTTCATCTGGCTTTACATATAATTATTGGGAAGTGAATATTAGCTGCATGTTGTTTTGGAAAACTGCAGATCCATTCTCAGTCCTCAGTTTGTAAAATGTCCTCACATGGCCATATATCTGTGGATAACAATAATTCATCTCGTAAAAATTCCCTCACAGCCTGGGTACAGTTCAGGAAAAAATATTGGACTTGTATCAATGCCTCTTTGAGCACAGATAAATCTGGATTATTCTCCCAGTCGCTGCAGGGCTCTGGAAGACACATGATATTAAATCTTTTGGAGATCTATATGTTGCTGAAACAGAAATAAAGTCTTACTAACAGTCAGCTACAAGTTCAAAACTTTGCTCAAACTAAACCGGCCCCTCTGATAAAACCATGTTTGGTCATATATGAGTTAATCTCCCATCTTTATTATTTACTTCTTATTTTATCTGCACAGGATACGAGCTGTCACTAAAAAGAAATTAACCAAGATTTATTTTGATGTGACCCTCATATGTATAAGGTGCAAAAGTCAAACAGGGAACTGGAATTCACACTTTTTAATAAGATCATAGAGTCACATTGTAGATTAAAAGAATATGAGATTTCGAGAATAAAGTCTTAATATTATGAGACAAAAATCTTAATATTATGACAAAAAAGTTGTAGTTTTTGAAGGGAAAAAAATCAAAATAATACAGGTATGAAGTTATGATGTTATAAGAATAAAGTAATAAAATTTTGAGAAAAGAGCCGGAGGATAAATTCATAACTCAGAAAGGACAAAGTTGTATTTTTATGAGAAATACAGCAGTCAAAGTTACCATCTGAACCATGGAGACTTGAATCTCTGAATATCTTTCTAAATTACCTTAACTGAGTCCAAAGGATTTTGTCATGTATGAAACCTATATTAACACTTAAAGACCAAGAGTTCCAGATTAATTGCTCTCTACATTTGACCTTTCCCAAGTGATTTATCACCATTTATTGTAATATTATCTTCTACATTTTGCATTTGGGAGTGAAAATGAGTTATTTTCCTAAATTTAATTTACTTATTGTGCAGATGTTCATCAAAGGTCAGAGGAAATTCAGAGGTTATTATATAAAAACTGAAAAAAAAAGTTTATCAGCCAAATATATATAAATATATGAATAAAACAACCCTCTACATCCAATGTCATTTGTCAGACTCCATTGGTTTTACTGTTGAATCAGTGTTACAGAAGATGACAGTGTTTCCACATTCACTACAGAACATTTTACCTGAATTATTTAATTGTATTAATAGATTAAATGGTTCAAAAGTTCAACATTTTCGATCAGTAGATGCTTCTAGTTGCTGCAGCTGCTTAGGTCTTTGGGGGTTCACACAGCGGCAGACTATTTCTCTGATATTTCCCTTCTTTATGAGTTTATTCTCATGAAATTACGACCTTTGTCATAAAATATTATGAGATTACACTTGAAATATAATGACTTTTTATTCACATTATTATTTTTTTATCTTTAGCGTGACCCTTATCCTCCTATTTAATATTTTAACCTCTGAAAATACAGGGAATAATGCTCTCAAAAATATCTGAGAAGATCCTTTACATACTAATGTGAATGCATCAGTACTTGCTAGAGGAATAACTCAGTTTATCTCACATGCCAACATTTAACATGAGTACGTCTGGACTGAACTGCACTACACAGCAATTCTGATAGCAGTACATCTGTCACCACCACCCATATAAGGAGTGTTGTTTGTCTCCATTATAAGTATTTATTCTGTTTTTCAGAATTCCTTGTTATTTATTATCCACCTTATCTTTTTATTCACTTGTTTTCTTTCATGCTGCTGCAGGGGTGTTTGATATTTTGTTTTGTCAGTTTGCCATATTCAGTGTTGCTACAGAGAAAAAAAACGTTAAAGGATATATCATTCACATTCGAGGCCGTTCTCAGCGAGCTTCAACCATAACGCTGTTTTAACAAAGCTCACCACATCTTACCTTTCACACAGAAATTTACTGAAATTGGAATTATTTTTTTTTCTTTTTCAGTGTAATGAGACCTTGTGAAATGTACCAATCGGTGGGGGAAAAAAAGTAGTATTATTTTGATCTGAATTGAATATCGCTGCTGTTTGATCCGCAGAATGTACCCACAGTAGACATGAAAAGGATTGGAAGATGAAGGACATGAAAGACTACCTTTCTGAGCAGCTTGCGTTGCATCATATCGGCCAGGATGAGAAACGGAGAACGTGTGTTGTATAGTCAAACGCCTCACACTTGCACTACTTTTTGTGCTTGTTTGGAGCTATGTTGTTGTGACACCGGCTGGTTTTTAAAAATATTTTTACACAAATACCTGAAAACGTGTTGATAAACTAATAATATTAGCTTGTTCCTATTTTAATTAATAGGGAGCCGCTACCTTGAACTTGAACTGACGCAACTACTTAGACTTTGACTGTGGAAGTCTGGAATGAATGTCAATGCATTTCACATAAGTTATAATATAGGCTTTGGTATGGACTTCCACAGAATCCTTTTTTCTAAAGATCTTCACAGCATTTCGTTAACCTCACAGCATACAGATGGACAGAATAGAAGACCCACAGAAAAGAAAGATTTAAACACAGTCGCAGAAAAAATTATTAGACCACCCTTTTTTTCTTCAATATCTTGTTCATTTTAATGCCTGGTACAACTAAAGGTACATTTGTTTGGATAAATATAATAACAACAAAAATAGCTCATAAGAGTTTAATTTAAGAGTTGATATTTACCCATTTTCCATGTTCTTTTTTTTTTTTTGATAATAACCAAATCACTTCAGTTCTTACATCAATAGTTATGGCATTGTACTGTCAAAAACAGTGCTTTTAGGCATTCCATGTTTTCTTTTCTGTCTGTTTTAGTCACATGATACACACAGGATTCAGTACTTGATTGCATAAGCATTGTTTTTGTTGATTTTTGATGGTCTAATAATTTTTTTCTGCAACTGTATATGGACAAAAGTATTTGGACACATTGAATTCAGGTGTTTCTTTTCTAACAGGGGTCTGGGCTACAAAACAATAATAACAAATGTCATAATATAGTTTTATATTGGGATAAATATCATTACATTGCATTGTTTACTTTGGTTTACATTGCTACCTGAATGCCTCAGAAATGGTTATTACTTAATTTCAACACTGATTTAGTTTTTTATGCATAACTATGGTTTAAAATGTTCTGTACCTCTACATTTCTAAAATATTTTTCATGCTCTGAATTTAAACTACATTTTTTTTTTACCACAACTAACCATCTACTTTCTTCACATCTCATTTAAGAAGAAAAATCTCCCATTAAACTTTAAACATTATGGACAAAAATAATGGGACACATCATGGGTAAGGCTGTAAGATGTCCTGTTCATGCTGATTTGAGATATAAACAGCAATATTAAAAATCACTATGATATTTATCACAATATAAAACTATACTATGACATTTGTCATTATTGTTTGTATCCAAGACCCCTGTTGGAAAAGAAACACCTGAATTTATTGTGTCCCAATACTTTTGTCTAAGTAGTGTTTGACTTAGGCAACTATGCTATGAGGCTTATGATTTTCAACACTATGATCACTCATCCATATAGTTTATAAACATCAATAATTCATTTTTAAATTTAATGGGAGATTTTTTTTCCTAAATGAGATGTAAAGAGAGTAGATAGTTGTGGTAAAAAAAACAAAACAAAAAAAAAAAATAGAAATTTAAAGGTAGAACATTTAAAATCATAGTCATGGATAAAAAACTAAATCAAGGTTGATAGAAATTAAGTAAAAACCTTTTCTGCGGCATTTTGGAAGCAAAGATAACAATTTAAACCAAGTAACCAATGCAATGTAATGATATTTATCCCAATATAAAACTATATTATGACATTTGTTGTTGTTATTTTGTATCCCAGACCCCTGTTAGACAAGAAACATCTGATTTCAATGTGTCCCAATACTTTTGTCCAAATAGTGTATGACAATTTTCAACACTATGATCACAAGTGTCTCTGTTGGGAAGAAGCATAATTTTATCAGTATTAACTTGAACATTTTTGCAGTTCTGTGGTTTTTTTTCTAACTTCGCTCGGTGTTTCACTATGGGAAGCACTTTAGGCGTGACCATCAACTACGGAAGCTCCAATGACATCACGTCTGTCAATGACAGACAGGTGGAGCCGTGCTTGGGGATCCGCCCCCTTCTATTACCACGGTCGACCCTTCCCTCCTAAATCATTCTCGCTTTCTTCCGTGAGAAACTACATTGCTCCCTCAATGCGTTCCAGGCTTTTGGCTAGCTGCTTAACAGTTCTCAAACGTTCCGTCAAGGAGTACGTTGCCGAACGCAGTTTCCATTTTAGTCCGGATCGTGCTGAGTAAGTACTTCACACGAGATACCAGACTAACGCGTCAAGGCGAGTTGAATTTTACTGGTTTGGGTAACATTAGGTTGTTATCCGAACTTATTACTCTGAGCTTAGCTAACGTGTTACGACGAGCTAACTCATAACATTGCAATTGCTAGGCTATAGCTGCGCTATTAGCTCTAGCTTGGACAGGTGCTACGTGTCGTTACGAGCCAAGTCTTATATTTACCCCCCCCTTTCCAAAGTATGTCTACGGCCGCTACCCCTGCCAAAGGGTCGGAGCCGAAGGCTAAAGAGGCTGTATCCCGCCCGTGTCCCGCGTCATGCGGTGCCACCATCTCGGGCAGGGACCCTCATCCAATGTGCATAGCGTGCATGGGCCCTAAACACGCCCAAGCTTCGCTAGCAGACCCACTATGCTGTTCTCACTGCGCTTCAATGCCGGAGAAAATTTTGGAAAGGAGGCTGAGAGTAGCGGTAGCCAACAGTCAGGACCCCTGTCTGGCGGCCCCGACTTCTCAGGCTGACGTCCATCAGGCGCGAGCTCCGCTGAGCTGGGCGGACATGATGGACGCAGAATCCCCAGTTATGACCCCGCTGTTCGAAGGTTTAGATCAAGGGCTACTGGGTGATGAGGACGCAGAGTGTGATGCTAACTCTGACCTCCTCGACATGGGGGATATGGAGGAAGAAGAGGAGGATGACTCTCCTTTTCCACCCCAGCAGTCCAGACCTTCAAGTGCTACTGAGGTGGTTTCACCCATGGACGGCAACTTGTACAAGGTCTGCAAAAGGGCTGCAGCCAAGCTGGGAATTCCCTGGCCAGCAGCCCAGGGTGCTGAGGGGATGGAGCGGGACCTGTATGATGGTAAGAGGCTCCCGCCAGCCCAGCCTCCACCCAAACAGCTTCTTCCAGCAGTACCTGCTTGTATGAAAGAAATGAGTCGGTACTGGCCCAGCCCCTTCAAGAGCAAACTGCCTACCAAGGGCTGTTCCAAGCTGGAGGTCCAGGGGATGAGTGAGCTGGGGCTGGCCGAACCCCCAGCTGTGGAGCCTTCAGTGGCTCACCACCTCCACCCCAATCGGAAATCACTCTCAGCATCTTCTAGTATTTCTCTGCCCAGTAAATCAGATCGCCTCACCACATCGATTTACCAGAGGATGTACAAATACGCAGCGCAGTCAGTGTGCTCCCTCAACGCTGTCACACTGCTGTCTACATACCAGGCTGAGATACTGGAGGAGATGGGTCGTCAGCTGGATTCTCAGGCTCCGAACCCCATCCTCTGGGATGAGATATGTGTGGTGAATGACCTTCTCCTACGCTCCTCTAGGGGAGCAGTTCAGGGTTGTGGCCGTGTTATGGGGCTAGCAGTCACAGGTGAGAGAGCCCTGTGGCTGAATCTGTCTGGTCTGGGTGATTCTCAGAAAGCTGAGATCATGGATGCAGCATATGACCCCACCAAGGGTCTCTTTGGCCCTGCATTGGAGAAGATGAGGGAAACAAGCACCCGCAGGAAGCAGGAGGAAGAAGCTTTTGACCTCTGCTTGCCACGTAAACCCCAACCACGTCCATCTCAGCCCCCCAGTGCTGGCTTTGCAGCAGCAGCTATGAGGGGAAAACACAGCGGCCCCAGGGTGCATAAGCCGGGGCCAGCACAGCAGACAGGCCACCAGTCTAAGGCTGAGAACCCAAAGCCATGGGGAAAACAGTCCTTTGCAGCCGTGGCAGCGAGGAATAGGCCATCTTCTCACCCCGGCGAGGGGAAGAAGAAGCGTGCAACCTAGCACAGCCTTTCTCTCCACTGTTAAAAAGACGGCGGGAGGGATTCAGCCCCTTAATACTAAGTTTGGAGGCTCCTATGGTTCCCTGTTCTTCAGGAGCCCTCCTTCAGTCTCTCTCCCCACAGATTCAGGGAGTGGAGACGCAGGGGCAGGTTACACAGTGTCACCAAGCACTTACGAAGTGTCACCACATGGTTCCAGGGTCTCTGTTAGTGCCACCAAACACTTTACAGTACCATCAGTGTCTTTGTTCTTTCTCAGGGGAAAAAGAAAAATTAAAGAATGCATCCCTGCATCCAGGCACGTTGCCAAGGGCAGAATGCTGCCCTCAATTAATGAACAAAAAAATGTTCATAAAAGAGAAAAGAGAACATTGCTGTGGCTGGCCGTTCCCGATAGGGGGAGCCAAAACTCCTCCGACGGGCAACAACCCTATTCGTCGCGGGTGGATGACGTCACTCACGTGCGACGTTTTGGGTCCGCTGGCTCCACGAGTGGAACGGTGGCGGGCATGCGCAGCTCCTCCATGGGTGTTGTCAAATGTTGCCAGGGGTTACAGACTGCAGTTTGCTACAAGGCCACCCAAATTCGGCGGCGTGTTAACTTCTTTAGCAAACGGAGCTTCAGCTCGGGTCTTGGAAGAGGAGATTGTGTCGTTATTAAACAAACACACAATCAGACAGGCCCGAGCGAGGAAAGTCATCAAGGTTTTTATTCCCGTTACTTCCTCATTCCAAAGAAGGGCGGCTCATCCCTGAGGCCCATTTTAGACCTCCGTATGTTAAACAAACACTTACGGAAATACAAGTTCAGAATGCTGACACACAAAGTGCTCTGCAGTTCGATCCGTCAAAACGATTGGTTCGTGACGATCGATTTAGCAGACGCGTATTTTCACATCGCCATTTATCCAGCACACAGGAAATATCTCAGGTTTGCCTATTGAGGAGCAGCCTACGAGTTCCAGACAATCCCATTCGGTCTTTCTTTAGCTCCGAGGGTGTTCAGCAAGTGTGTGGAGGCAGCGCTGTTTCCATTAAGGAACAGCGGCATCAGAATATTTTCACACATAGACGATTATCTCATATGCTCTCACTCACGGGAGCAGGCGGTCAAAGATTCTGTTACGGTGTTAAATCACCTCAGGGACCTCGGTTTCAGTATAAACGAGGTAAAGAGTCGCCTGGAGCCGGCACAGAGTACGGAGTACCTGGGGCTCAGTATAAACTCCCTCACTTACCGCGTCAGGCTGTCAGAGGGGAGGGAGACGGCTTTCAGACAGTGTCTCACACTTTTTCAACTAGGGAAAGTGGTGACATTCAGACTGTGCCTCCGACTTCTCGGACTCATGGCGTCGGTTATATCTGTGGTGCAATTAGGGCTGCTTATGATGAGGGATTTTCAGAGATGGACGGCGTCTCTGCGCCTCTGCTCTCAGCGTCATCTGTACCGCAGAGTGAAAATAACGGCGCAGTGTGTCGCGGCTCTCCGGGCGTGGAGAGACCCGGAAGTGCTGACGTCAGGCGTACCTCTGGGAACGGTGTCGTCCAGGGTAACCATGACAACGGACGCTTCCCTGTTGGGATGGGGCGCGACGCTGTTGGGCAGAACGGCCAATGGCGTGTGGTCCCGACGGATGGCTCGGCTCCACATAAATGTGTTTGAAATGCAGGCAGTGTTTTTAGCACTCAGGCATTTTTTGCCTCATCTACAGGGGCGTCATGTGTTGGTGAAAACAGACAACACCACTGTGGTAGCTTATATCAACCGTCAGGGGGGCACTTGCTCTCTGCAGCTGCACAAGCTGGCTCAGAGGATAATTGTGTGGGGCAGTACACGGTTCCTGTCCCTCCGAGCGACCCATGTAGCAGGGATTCTGAACAGGGGAGCGGACATATTGTCCAGGGGGAACCCACTGTACAGGGAGTGGAGGCTTCACCCACAGGTGGTGCAACAGATTTGGCAGAGATACGGCCAGGCAGACGTAGATCTCTTCGCCTCTCAAGAAGACACTCACTGCCCACTGTTCTTCTCCCTGTCAGATGTGAGCGCACCGCTAGGCGTGGACGCTCTGGCCCACCCCTGGCCGAATGTCCTTCTTTATGCTTTTCCGCCACTCAGCCTGATCTCTCCGACTCTGGCCAGAGTGCAGGAGCAGAGGCTGTCACTAATTTTGGTTGCTCCTCGGTGGCCATCCAAACACTGGATAGCAGAGATAATGCAGCTTCTGGTGGACGAGCCATGGCCGCTCCCCATACGCAGGGATCTTCTTTCCCAGGCGCGGGGCGAGATTTTTCATCCTCACCCAGACCGCCTCTCTCTGTGGGCCTGGCCCGTGAGAGGTGGAACTTGAATGCTGCAGGCCTGCCCCCTGAAGTAGTTGACACTATTCAGAATGCCAGAGCCTCCTCCACCCGCTCACTTTACAGTGGTAAGTGGCGGGTTTTTGAGGAGTGGTGCAATAATAGGGGCACTATCCCTTTCTAGTGTTCTGTGGTGGAGGTGCTTTGTTTTCTGCAGGAGTTGTTGGATAAAGGAAGAGCTTTTTCCACAATTAAGGTCTATTTGGCAGCAATTTCAGCTTGTCATGTAGGTTTTGGTGAGAAGTCGGCGGGGCAACATCCGTTGGTATGTCGCTTCATGAAGGGGGCCCGCCGTAAGCTCCCAGTGTCCAGGCCGCTGGTGCCTTTGTGGGACCTGTTGTTGGTTCTGGACGCCCTTTCACACCACCCATTTGAACCCATTGAGGTGGTGGGGTTAAGATTTCTTTCAGTGAAAACTGCTTTGCTTCTGGCTCTGACCACTGCGAAGCGGGTGAGTGACCTACAGGCTTTGTCGGTCCACCCCTCCTGTTTGCAGTTGGCTCCTGGGCGTGCTAAAGCATGCCTTCGGCCTAATCCAGCATTTGTACCAAAAGTAATGGAGCCATCATATAGATGTCCTACTTTAGAGCTGTTAGCTTTTCACCCTCCACCGTTCTCCTCAGAGGAGGATGAACACCTTCACACCCTATGCCCTGTGCGGGCTCTGGGGGTGTATGTTGATAGAACAGCTGGGTTCAGGAGAACCAATCAGTTGTTTGTTTCCTGGGCCACCCCTCATAAGGGCAAGCCACTATCTCGTCAAAGGCTGTCACACTGGATTGTGGAAGCCATTTCTATTGCTTACAGGTGTAAGGGCACTCAGCCACCTCTGGGAGTGAGAGCCCACTCTACCAGAGGCATGGCCTCATCGTGGGCCTTATTTAGAGGAGTGTCAGTTCAGGACATCTGCACAGCGGCAAGTTGGGCTACGCCTCACACGTTTGTGCGCTTTTATAGACTTGATGTCGTTCATCCGTCACTGTCTCATGCAGTGCTGGAGGCAGGTACTGACGGTCTAGCGTAAAGGTCTCTCATGAAGTCGTGTAGGGTCACGGCGTCAGGGAGCGGTTGCAATTTGAGAGTGGGCTATATCTCCCATAGTGAAACACCGAGCGAAGTTAGAAAAAGAACGTAGGGTTACTTGCGTAATCCCTGGTTCTTTGATAACAGAGTGAGGTGTTTCACCAACATTTCCCTCCTTGCTGGCACGGAAGAAACCGGCTTAAATGATTTAGGAGGGAAGGGTCGACCGTGGTAATAGAAGGCACGGATCCCCAAGCACGGCTCGACCTGTCTGTCATTGACAGACGTGATGTCATTGGAGCTTCCGTAGTTGATGGTCACGCCTAAAGCGCTTCCCATAGTGAAACACCTCACTCTGTTATCAAAGAACCAGGGATTACGCAAGTAACCCTACGATAACTAGGGAGTGCAGTGATGTGGAAAATCAAACAGAAAAGGCACCTGTCTGCAAAAACATGGCAGTTAAAGTGACCGATGTGTGAACGGTGTCTGTCGGTTTCAGTGTTCTGGTTCCCCACGGAGCCCTGTCTGTCACCAACGTAACATCTGTGTCTTTTACAGGAGACCTTTGATACCGAGGTCCTTTTCAATCTGTTCCTGCCACCCATCATCTTCCACGGAGCTTACACCCTCCATCAGGTGACGGAGCTTTCCCAACATGCCTCCATCAAAGACATGTTCTCTTTTATGTACCTCAAATATACTGAGCCCTGATAATGGAGTGATTTTGGATATTTTTTGTTTAAATGTTACTGATTACAGTTTGTTTGTTTTTTATTTGTAGAAACGATTTCTTGACAATCTGGGATCCATTGCAACTTTTGCATTTTTGGGCACTATCATCAGCTGTGCGACTATCGGGTATGTATTCATACATGTAAAATACTGTATCTTACTTAGAATAAAACATACAAGGAAACACTGAAGATGGAAGGAAACTAGATAATAAATAAATAATTAAGTAACTAATAGTGACTTTTCACACTGTTTTTATCATCACTATTTTCATGTTCTTTTATATCATATTACAAATGAGGCCTTCACTCCAGTCTATTCCAAGATTAAATTAAGATTAAAAAGAAATTACTAACAAGAAAAGAACATCATACTTCACTGGTGTTTTCAAAGTCCACCAGCACTAAGTTATTTAAATTAACCCATAAAGTACTACTTTTGTGATTTATCACCATTTATTATAATATTATCCTCATAGTTTTCATTTTTTCTGTGAAAATCAGGTATTTTCCCATATATTAATTTATTGATCATATAGATGTTCATAAACGCTCAGATTAAAGTTGGGGGTTATTATACCAAAAAACAGAGAAAACTGAGGAAAAAGTGACTTTTTCAGCAAAGATATTAATAACTGAACATAAAAAGAAGTGTCTCCATCCACTGTTATTGATCCAACTCCATGGGTTTTACTGGTGAGTCAATGTCGTAGAAGATGATGGTGTTTCCACGTTCGCTACAGAGCCTCTGAACGTCCAAAGGGGTCATATCTGATGACCATGAAAAGATGATAAACTGCATTTTCCACCAATTATTTACATGTATTGATAGGATTAGTGGATCGACAGGTATTAAACATTTTAAATCAGTAGATGCGTTTGATTGCCAGTGGCTGTTCGGGTCTTTATAGGTTAATATGATGTATCCTGGTTCCTTATAATATACTATATCTTTCTAATTCTTTCAGTCAGAAATGAATTGAACAGTTGTAGAACATTTCATTTATTTCCACACTAATTCATCTATGCAAATACATCCACAGATGACAAAAAATAAGACATGATAAATTAACCATCTGCATTATACCACAAGTAATGAAATAAATTAATCAAGAAATGATCAACTTACCTAATATAGATTAAAAATAAAGAACATGACAAAATAAAGATGTAACTATATGCGTTGTTGACCATAAGGTTGGGATAATTTTGTTACACTTTATTTAGAATAAATCATATCATCACAATCATTTCATGAGAGGAAGTAGAAATATTTTATCCCATCTTTATGTGCAACAGTATAGCTAAAGAGACTCCTGTTGTGGGTTTCTGAAAGAGAATCAGAAAGGGGCATCACACTGTAAAATTTGCTCAGGTTCTTGAATTTTCTCCAGATTCACAGAGGACACAAGGTCTCTCATCCACTGTGAGTGGGATGGAAATGTAGAATCCTTCCACTTCAGCAAGATTTCCTGTGGAGGCAGTAGAGAAAAGACACTAGTATGTTCAGTTTTGTTCAGGCTGGTTCAGGTCTGGAGGGATGCTGAAATTTTCCGGCAAATGATGATAATCAGTAATGAAGGGTTTCAGAAATAATTGGTAAGACATGATGGTAAGTCTGGAATCAAGCAAAAAAAGGCCAGTTTCATGAATTTTCTCCAGTACATGAGAAGGACAGAGCCTGGGGCCGTTTACAGTATACTATTCAATAATAACTGTCACTTAAAAAGAACGAAAACAATGCCATTTACCACTGGAGAGATAAAGTGCGTGTTTGTTTCCATGAAATTTCTTGGGATATTTCATCATTTGCAGCTGTAAGTAGCTGTGTGTTTCTGTGCTGCGTTGCATTGTGTTGCACTAGGCCTTTAGTCACAGATGTAGCCAATAACATGATGGATTACTCGGTGAATTCTGTGCATTCAGTCCAGTGTACAAGCATGGATATGTTTGTTTATGTAGAAAGTGAACCACGGGGCTGTAGTTGTGTTGCTGTTCTGGCCTCACAAAGCTAGATGGCACCCTTACACTTCAGGGTTGGGATGTTTTTTTTTGTCCAAAGCAGTTGTTAGTGATGGAGTCATGTGTGGCACACAGATGCTGTGTATGAACCTTATGACTCAGTTTTTGTTGTTTACGTGTCACAGGATCAGGATCCACAGTGACTAGTCTTGCATTTAGTGCAAAAACTAATCTCTAATATTTGGAAATACATTATTTTATGTGATATCCATCGTGTCCAACACATTATATAAATGTAATTTATTGTAATATTAGTGATATATAGAGCTGTCATAGCCACTTTACTGGACAGTTATTGATCCTGTTGTTTATTCCCAACATTATCTCTTATTTAATTATAATTTTTGACCTCATTTGTCAGGTTTTGTTGTTGTTAAAAATGAATGTTTCCTAGATGTCAGAGGTTGAACTACAGGACTTCCTCAACCTGCTGAAGTCTAGCATTAAACATGTTATCTTTCCTTTTGTTATTTCATTTCCATTAGTAGTTTCCCTTGAACGCCTCCACTTCCCTTGGGACCCAGGGCAGGGTCAGACATGTTGGATCACATGCACATTCTTTGATGGTAAAGTACAGGACTCGACCAATCCTGTAGCTCACTAATGAGTCGGTTGTATTCTGAAGGGAAAAGGGTGCGTCATGAGCCGAGGGAACCTTACTGACTCATTTGGCACCCACTTCCTGTCTCTCTCGATGCAGCTGCCTGTCTCACTCTCTGGATCATCAGTCTCCGCCTCTGTATCAATAACACACAGACAGACGTGTACACGCTACATCTTATTAGCATAAGTTCAAATCTGCCTTTAAGATATATGAATAAGACGGCTTGTTTGCTCAGCCTAAGGGCAGCTTTACTGTAAACCCTGGCCTTAGGGGCAGGTTGTGCACCCTCTCCATGGTAACAGCTATGCCAGTGGACGGAGAGGTTCCCCAGAGGACATGCTGGCATACTGATTATTATGGGATGCTTCACAGTAACAGGATTAGCTCTAAACACACGTCAGTTACCAGCAGGGAGCCGAACCACTGTGTTGGATGCTGAATGGACATTTTACTTTGGCTCATATAGTACTGTATTTGTATAAGCGAGGAAGAGACAGAAGTAGAAAGAGAGGTGCAATGGTAAGGTTTAAGATTTATTTTAACCCATAAAGACCCAAACAGCATTTGGCAACCAAGTCATCTACTGATGTAAAATGTTTAATAACTTCTGAACCACTAAACCCATCAATATGTTGAAATAACTGGTGTAAAATACAGTTTATCGTCATTTCATGGGCATCAGATATAACCCATTTGGACGTTCAGAGGCTCTGTAGTGAATGTGAAAACACCATCATCTTCTTCAACATTGTAAGACCCATAGAGTTTGATCAATGACAGTGGATGGACACGCTTGGTTTATGTTCAGTTAGTGATATATTTTACTGAAAAAGACTTTTTTTGTTTTCTCTGTTTCTGATATAATTACCTTTGAATTTACTCTGAGCTTTAATGAACGTCTAAATAATCAGTGAATTAAATACAGAAAAATACCTGATTTACACAAAAGAATGCAAAATACAGATGATAATATTACAATAAATGGTGCTAAATCACTTAAGAAAGGTTAGATGTAAGAAAAATTCATTTGGGAACTGACACAAAAGTAACACTGGGTCTTTATGGGTTAAATCCATTTCTATTCATTTCATCATAAACAGATCCCAGAGGTAAAACTGCCTAACACCATTGTATGTGTCATGTTATGATGTTTAGGAAGGCCCTCTATTTCCATAAATGAACGTACACAAATGTGGTTCAATGTGCAGCTACTTGGTGCGGTTCCAGCATTTTCTTTCCACCTGTGCTAAACAGCCGCTGCCTGGAAACGGGTCAACTCACCTGCTGGTAGCGTCTGGCCCCATTAGCTCCACTACTCTGGGGGAAGCCCTGCTGCGGTTAGAGGCATGAATGATAGGCCTGCTCTGGCTGGCGCTCCCTGATGACCTCACTGCGTGTCCTTCTGTCTGTTTGTCCTCAATCCCAGGGCCTGCATCTACGGATTCACCAGGCTGATGGTAATGCTGGGCCGAGCAGCAGATGGAGACTTCTTCCTGACTGACTGCCTCCTGTTTGGTGCCATCATGTCAGCCACTGATCCAGGTAGTTGCCTTAACCTTGTGCCACTATTGTGGCAGTTCCCAATCAGTTATTCTCTCTTTTTAACCTGTCTTAAGTTATTTTTCACAATTTATTCTATATCACAGTATTTCACTAATATTATCCTCTGTATTTTGCCTTTTTTAGTGGAATTTAGGTATTTTTCTATATTTAATTCACTGATCATATTTATGTTCATAAATGAACGTCCAAATGGGTCATATTTGATGACCATAAAAATATGACAAAATGCATTTTACATTAATTATTTACATAAAGTAATTTCACATCATTTTACATCAGCAGATGGTTGTGGTAGATGGTAAATGTTTGGGTCTTTATGGGTTAAAAAAAAAAAAGAAGTGCTGCATTAAATCCCATCTCTTCAAGTGGCAATGCTGATTTTCTTAAACACACCCAGTTTCATACAGACCTGTGATTGCAAAGCAGATTCAGCTCTCCGTTATAAGACGTTTATCACTTTACAGCAGAAGAAAAAAATGTTGAAAGCATTCTCAGAAATGTTTGGCACGCGTTCACAGTGAATATCTTACATTCACATCACAGAAATGTGTCTTAACTAAGCTTATACAAATAAGTTGAAGGAAGAAGTAAAAAAAATAATAATCTAAGATAAGATGCTAAAGTGGTCGTATATTTCTGATTTCTGCAGAGTCCGCATGTTGGTTTCATACTATAGTTTCATAATGTCCTTTGCAGTATCAGATAACATGATCAGTTAACATATCAGATGAAGTGTTTTAAAAAGGTCAAACCTGGACACTTCAGTTTTTTTCACCCTCATTTCTCCTTTCCTTTATTTCTACTAAATACAGTTATTGTTGCACTATGAATTGTATGAACAGTGGAATGCACTTTTTTAGTATTTTCATTAAGGTGCTGTATTGAAATACAAATTTGAGTTCCTTATATTTCTTTATACTACTTTTTACTCTATTACATCATGAAGGCAAATAGTGTACTTTTGATTAACTGCATTTGTCTTAACTTTAGTTACTTCTCAGATTACAATTTTTCATATCCTTTCTGTTCATCAAACACCATGAATGTCATGTTAACTCTAGCCGTTAGTGATAAACTAAAGAAAAAAAAAAGATCTTCCCTCAACTCTTTAAAAATCCTCAGTATTACCCTGTTAATGCATTGTTACAAAGGATTATTTTTCTGAGTTTTTCTTGATTTTTTGAGATATGCTTCTCTTGAAAAACAGAGATGTTCCATACACATGTCAAATAACATAGGTAAAATACAACTTAAACATTAATGCAGCAGTAGTATTAATCTAAAAACATTGCATGATGCAAAGCCAAAACTAAAAAGGTCATCACTGCAATTTATCTGAGCAAATAGTTCAGATCCTTCTATTGGAGAATTACTGCAGTATTAATGTGTTTCAACTGCAACAAGTTCTTTAACTGATGCAGTAGCTTCTCATGTCTTAAACGCCCATCAGTTTAATATAGAGCATAATAATCGGACTGTGTTTCAATGGATAAAGGTCATGTGGTCTGATGAGTCCAGATCGACCCTGTTCCAAAGTGATTACCCATCATTCCTAGTGCCTATAGTTCAAGTCTGTGGGGGCCTGTGTGTTGGTTCAGTTGGTCAGGTCTGGGTTCAACATTATTTGTCCAAAAAATTAGGTTAGTTGAGCCTGAATATACTGAATGACCAGGTCTGAGCATCAGGGCATTTTGTTCTTCTTTGATGACACAGACCTAGTCCAAGATGGCAACGCAAGGACCAGACTGTGAAAGAGTGGTTCAAGGAGCATGAAACATAATTTGTGCGGACCAGAATCCCACTGAGAATTTTTGGAGAAGACTTTATGTAGTGATCCAATTGGTCCATCATCACAGCTAGATCTTGGCTAAAAGACGACTGTTACTTTGGAAATAAATATGACATCGGAGCTTATTGAAACGACGCCATGGCCATGTGTGCTGTCAACAAAGCTTGTAGTCATTGTGAAACACTGACAAGGACCATTTTACTGCACAATTAATAATTTTACTTTTCTTACGTTAAGTATATTATGTTGATAATACTTTTACCAGTTAAGGTTTTGACCTCACAACGTTTGCTTGTAGGGAGTGTGTTTACAGTGAATTTGTGTACTTTAACTTAAGATAAGATAAGATAAGATAAGATATACTTTATTGCTCCCTCAAAGGGGAAATTCAAATTTATAGTGGCACAAGACAATATGCATAAATAGAAACAATAGAAAAAAAAAAAAGATACAAAATAAAAAATATGTTAAAGTGACTAAAAATGACAAAAAAAAATAGTAATAATAATAAATAAAGTAGCAAGTGTGTAGTAGGTGACTTTGGTAAGTGTACAAGGGAATGACATTGACAGAATGATGCAAAAGTCTGTTCAGATTTCTAACACACACATAACACACAGGTTATGTGTTTGGTGTGACTTAAGGGTTATTGAGGATGGCAATTCCTGTTTTATTGTCCTTTATATCATGATGTCGGAACAGTTATGTTTGAGAAAATTCAATGTAGAAAGCCCGATTTGTTTTGGATGCCTGATGGGGATATGTTGAGTTGGTTATTTGAAAATGAACTATCTAGTTTGGCAAGATTTTTGGGGAAAGCATAGAAACTTAGACAAAGAACTCTGTATCCCAAACCCCAAAATGACCTTGTTTGACGTAATTGTTATAGGGATGAGTACATGCTTTATATGTTAGTCATCTTCCTGTTTTGACCGTCAATAGTGTTATGTAAGCCTATATGGGCTGGGCACGTAAGTGTATGACACTTAAATAAAATATTCATTCATTCATTCATTCTACTATTTAGTATGTTTTCCGTCATTGTTTACTTGTATGCCTATCTAAGTGTTTAAGAATGCTTTGTTCCTCCTCTTTGGACACTGAAAATATGACTGATCATTACATGTTTACCAATGAAACTGCTTTGTTTATGGTGATATTGTTCCTTGTCTGTATAGAGCAGGGGTGTCAAACTCATTTTTGTTCAGGGGCCACATTAAGCCAAATTTGATCTGAACTGGGCCGGACCAGTGAAATAATAACATAATAATATATAAATAATGTCAATTCCAAACTTTCCTCTACGTTTTAGAGCGAAAAAAGTAAAATTATGCGATGAAAATGTTTACATCTACCAACTATCCTTTAAACAATGTGAGTAACATGAACAAACTGACATTTCTTAAGAAAAACTAAGTGCAGTTTTAACAATATTATGTCTCAGTTTATCATTTACATATGTAAATTACAACTTACAGATCACAGTGGATCTACAAATACACAAAACATTTACTAACAGGCAGAATATTGGTAAACTTGCACTTCAGACGTTTCAAAATGTTCATATTTGTTCAGGTTATTTGCATTTTTTATGAAATGATACTTTGTTTTAGTGTAAATACAGTAAAATGACATGAAAATGTTTATATTTACAAAGAGAAAAATTTGGAGTTGTGAGTATTTATAGGTTATTATGATAGTATTTTACTGATCCGACCCACTGGAGATTAAATTGGTCTGAATGTGGAACCTGAACTAAAATGATTAATATCTTTAGTGTAATTTTTGCATTTCACAAATTCATCCCACAGGCTGGATTGCACCCTTTGGCGGGCCAGATTTGGCCTCTGGGCTGCATGTTTGAGACCTCTGGTATAGAGCGTTGGATAATCCCAATTACTGGATAAGTGGGAGTGAAAAACAGAAAACAGGCCTATATGCTATGACACAATCACTCTGCTCTCTCTATATTTTCCAGCCTCAACATCATCTGCTTCTAGAGCAGTCAAGTGGGATGTCATAAGGCATCTTGTAATGCTGCGACAGTGGCAATGTTAATGTCCTCGTTTGCTAATGAATTATTTATACCAGTAAGTGGTTGATCTGGTTGAGTGTCAAAGAGGAGCTGTAGATTATGGCCGCTGCTGCCATTCTGACTGACATTATTTTCCCATGCCACTCTGTGCTCATCCCTGCGACCCCAGCGGCTTCGTCACTTTGATTAGAATCACACAGCGATGCATCGATGGCCCAAACGCTCAGACCTCTGGGCCGTTTCTATCTCACAGTGTCCAAATATAGCACTGACTCTCTTATTGTCTAAAGGGAAGCCATTAATATATTCCTGTGTGTGCCTCTGTCCATATATTTGCATTCATCTTGGTAAAATACTCAAGACCCAGCCATGCACTCACATGACACGCACACACACACGCACACACACACGCACACACACACACACACACACACACAGGCATTGTGGCATTGTGACTTCAGTGCGGAACAATAAGGCGTCTTGTCCGTGTTGTAGCGGACAGCTCTCTGGTTGTGTTGCTGAAATAGAAATACTAGTACATACTGATGGAAATTTGAAATGGCTGTCAAAGTCATTTCAGGCGAACATTATGACTTTGAGTGAAACAGAAACCCAATTTGTTTGCCACTTTGCACTGGTCTGTGGACTGAAACAAAGACATTTGATAGGCCTGAATGTCATTGCAGCAGTAACAACAAAATACACGCTTCCACTGAGCATATAGCAAGCAACAGTAGTCTAATGTGTAAAGATTTTGCCGTTAGTATCTAATAGTAAGTGCAGTGGTCCTCAGTGAATGTGTGTTTTTAATGCAAAACAATTAAAACACAAGAAGATAAAGGTATGTAGTGTCCAATTCTTATGAACAGGATTCAGAGTGATTTACAGTAAAATATAGAACACTATTATGTTGTCTTAATACATTTATGTGGGCGGGATAACACTGTATTCTTCACCTCAAATATGGCTCTGTTTTCCTGTTTAGTGTATTTTTTTTAATACGCATATTGATTGTGTTTCCATTTGGTTCTCATATCTTTGTAAGAAAATATAGTCTGCTGTTTTGAGGATGGGTCTGTTTCCTTTGTGGACTATTTATACCAATTTTAGAGAGACTTACTGAACCTCTCTTCTGACTGTTGTGTACGTTTGAGTGCTGGTTGGATTTTTAAGGCTGTTGGAAGTGTCTTAATGTTCCAAACTCTTTCATTAATCTTTCAATGGTTCTATTTGTTGACACAGCCAATGACTAAGAGTCCTATAGTCCTTAATGATTCCTCTGATATTCATTTATAAAGTATTTTTTATGAACATCCCAAGCTTAGTATTTATGAATTCCTTTCAATGTGCTTTCATTGATTTTTAAATTGTTAGTATTGTATGCGACCTCACTGCACTGTATCTGAAACTGCACTTCTCAAACTTAAAATAAGACACATGGATCAGGTCACAAAGTGGATCGCCTGCTGTGCCGAATCCTCTTGCCTCAGGGCTGGTTGCAAAAGGTTGGTGAAACCCTTACTTAACTTCTCTAAGGGAATACTTATTTGACACTGTGGATCTGCTTTTTTCTATGACTTATTTCTTTTCCAGCCATTCACTTAAATTGGTCCTTCCGCATACTGCATGCATCCATTTCTCTTCATATGTCAGATTTGGAAATGACATCCTGGTCGAGATCTCAGGATTAACCCATAAAGACACAGCACTACTTTTATGTCAGTTCCAAAATGATATTTTCTCTATATCTAACCTTTCTTAAGTGATTTATCACCATTTATTTATAACATTATCCTCTGTATTTTATCTGTATAAATCAGGTATTTTCCTATATTTAATTTACTGATCATGTAGATGTTCATAAAAGCTCAGATTAAAGCTGAGGTTTATTTTATCCGCCTGAGACCCAGCAATGCATTTTTGTCCTCTGTAGTGGACAAGAGTTTCACAGCTGTTCTTTAAAAAATAAAAATAAAAAAATGTCCACTGAAAAGAACATTATATTAAAAAAAAAAAAAAAAAAAAGATTTATCTGAAAAAACTGTTGCATCATGCTGTTTTCGTTTAAGGTAATTATTTAATGTAAAATGGTGAAAATGTTTACTTACTGGGTCTCAGGAAGATATCAGAAACAGAAAAAACTAAGAAAAAGTGACTTTTTCAGAAAAATATTATTTATATTATATATCATTAAAAGTACATAAACCAAGTGTCTCCATCCAGTGTCATTGATCCAACTCCATGGGTTTTACTGGTGAATCAATGTTGTAGAAGATGACAGTGCTTCCACGTTCAGTCGACCCTCTGAACGTCCAAATGGGTCATGAAAAGATGACAAACTGCATTTTACACCAATTATTTACATGTATTGATAGGATTAGTGTATCAACAACATTAAACATTTCAGATCAGTATGTGGTTTTGGTCGGTGATGTATATTTGGGTCTTTATGGGGTAAAAACTTAGCTACACAGAGGTGGTTATATGCTCATGATTTGCAACATTATACATTAATTAAAAACTTTAACACAAATAAATTGCACTGTTACAATCACGATTCAATAGGCTTAAACAAGTTAGAAAATGTGCATTTACACAGAACTGGTGAGTTTTCAACAGAGATGGGAGGCCTAATTCAGTACTGAAACATGCTAATCTACAACCTGTCAGATTCTGTCCTGACCTGGTTATGTGTTTCCAACTGCAGAAACACTGGAATCTTTTTCCCGTCTGCAGAGCCTATACTTCTTATATTTATTTGCAACTGGCATTGCTGGAGTTAGTTCACTTATGCCCCCTGGGACTCATTAAAAACACAGATTTCTCTTTTGCTCCTAAAAAAAAAATGCTTTGAAAAGGTAAAGTCTTAATTAAGGGAGATATTGAAGAGACCTAATGACATGCTATGCAACAACTGTGAGAAGCAAAGTAAACAAAAATAAATTGGAAATTGTTACCAAGTGTTGGTTTGCGTCGTCGTACATTAGAACTATAATGAAGCCTTTTACTGCTTCCCAGTCTTGTGACCCCTGTTTGTGTACTTGTCAGTGCTTTAAAAATTGAGTACTTTTTCTTCAGAGCTGGGGAGATTATAGTAATTCCCTGTTGACCGTTCTCCCTATCCTAATGCATCACTTGCAGTATTATGTCTGCCTAATTTGGTCAAATCAGCAAGCAAATCCCATGCTCTCTGGCTGTGATGGCCATGAGCTTTGCCTCTGCTTAACATCTGCAGCAGGGTAATTTGACCTAATAAGGCTTCCATTCAGCCCTTTCAACTGTATTATGTCTGAAATAATTGTCTACTCTCCCCACCTTATGGTGTTGCTGTGGAAACTGATGAACACTTGACAGCTGTAGGACAGGGTTGCCATGACAACACCGCAACCAGCACCCCAGTGTGTGTGTATTGGGTGGGCGCTATGTTCTTTTTTCTTTCTTTTTTTTTGCCTTCAGTGTGAGTAGTGCACGACATACTGTCATCAGCCAGGCATTATGGAAGCAGGGAGATGGAACGATCCTGACTCCAGGGCCTACCTTAGCCTCTCTAGATAAAGGATTTTCCCCTACCTGGAAGAGCTTTAAACCTGTCAAAGACCAAAGAGCCAGATCTGTCAAAACAAGTCCTGAGGCTGGTCTCTTGCTACTGCTCTTATTGTGAGTCCAGTCATATCCTGGCTGTGATGCCCCCACTACCCTGGTATTCACTACTGGGCCAAACAGCACCATCACTATCGACTCATTATTCATATCACAAATTTCGCCTGAAACCAGCTCATGGAATTCTTTTTTTTCCCTGCATCTCTGTGTTAACAGGTGAACTATGAAACTACTGGGAGCTCTTATTGTTTTGAGTATGATGTCACACCATGACAGTTGCTTTTTCCTTTTCTTTTTAATGTAGAAATCCTTTTAGATTTGTATATGTGTAATATGTGTGTGCAGATGTGGTTCTGTTCTAGGGTTGGCACTGTCAGGAAATGATACTAGGCAATCTAATAGTATTTCTGTTCATTTCATAGAAGAAGGACCCAGTAGTGGGATTGAACACTGGAGCACATAAAAGGTTCTTCTTGGAAAGAAAAATAGCTCAAGGCAGATTTGATGTTAATAACTTACTGAAGTATACAAATAAATTAGTGCTAATGACAAGTATCAATAGAGGTTAAGTTGAGATGAATAGGGTGCAACAAGATGATGTCTCAAATAGAGGAGATAGTGATGAAATGAGACATGTTTGTAGTTTCATTGAGCGGTTTCTATACAGGTCAATGGAATCAATTAAGATAAGATAATCCTTTATTAGTCCCACAGTGGAGAAATTTACTGTGCTACAGCAATGACAAACAATTACAGCAGCAAATGCAAGACCAATATTAACAGTAAACAAGACCAACATTGATCATTACAATGACCCCTTGGCCCCTTTTGACAAACAGGGCTGCACCTTTACCCCTGTTGCCCCTCGGTCCCCTACCAGTATCATTATCCCCTCACCTCATTTTTGTCAGCTTCATCTATCTGTCCATGACCGTGCACTGACCCTGAAAGAGCTGAAAAGTGTAGGTCAATATTGATGTCCAAATTTGACATGTCAACTCCAATTTGAGAATGAAGGGCAAGGTTGACACCCAAAGAAATGGTCCAAGAGCTTCCCAAGTTGCACCTGAACACCAAGCATGATGGAGATCGGGCAATTTGGGGAGAAATAATTGCACTGACACTGATAGACAGACACAGGGTATGACAATAAACGAGGGATAAAAGGGATACAGAGGGATAAAAACAATTAGTGGTAAGAGTGCACACAATTATTCAATTCAAGATTGTACATCGCCTCCACTGGTCGAAAGTGAGACTAGCAAGGTTTATACCTACTTTCGATCCCATCTGTGATTGATGTAAACAAACACCAGCCACCCTCTCACATGTGTTCTGGTTCTGTTCAAAGCTAGATAACTTCTGGCATTCAATATTTAAAACCCTCTCAGAGGTTTTATAGATGCATATAGAACCCTCTGCCATTACTGCGATATTCAGAATAAGTTCACAAAACATTCATCACATCCGACACGCAAAGAATATGATAACCTTGGGTCTCTCGTTGCCAGACGATTAATTCACCCTCCAACCTTTAAGATGTGGGTCAGTGACCTTTTACACCACCTGACACTAGAGGAAACCCACTATTCCACAAGAGAGTGTGCTTAGAAATTCTGTGATATGTGGAAACCTTTTCTAATGCACATAGAGAAGTTATATGTCACCCATACTGATGTTGTGTCGGACTTACCCTTTATTATAGAGAACTTAGGATTCATAAGGACCACTTTTGCTCTATTTGCATGTATAATTTAAAAATGTATTCCCATTTTCTTTTTACAATGTATACAATATTTATGGTTGTACGCAGAATCAAAGCCAATCTGCTAAATGGTACAGTGATATATTTTTTTTTAATTTATTTATTTTTTTAGGGTGGGGCTCTGTTAGAGAATGGATGGGAAGCAGGGGGTGGGGATTGTTCTTATTTGTATGGACTCATGTCATATAACATATTGTCATGTACAGTCTCTGCCTAAATTCCAATAAAAAGACTTCAAGCAAAAAAAAAAAAAAAAAAAAAGTGGTAAGAGTTAAGAGTTAGAGGTAGGAGCAGCAAAATAGTAAAAAAAACAAAAACAAAATGAGACCAATATGTGAATGGACATTTAGAACATAGCATTGACACAGGCTTATTGCCATGACAGTATAAATACATAGAAATAGCATAAATAGAAGATATGTACAACTTGTATTATGATTATGACAAATAATTGTGAGTTAAAAAGTTTGGGGAAAGCCATGGCCTAAAAGGTTGGAAAAGAGACTTCAAAATTCAAGATTCAAGAATTTTTTAGTCAATAACAAAATTAGAAAAGACTTTAAAATAACGTGAAGCAAATGTAACTGTATTTATTATACATCTCCTCTGTGTTTATTGGGTTTGTGTTTATGTATGTATGTCAAATAAAAAACGTGTTCTGAAAAAAAAAAGGAATTTTTTTATTATCACCATTGTGTTATGTGTACACATAATGAAATTTAAGCAGGTAGTTCTCGGCTAAGGTGCAAAGTTAAATACTCAAGATAAAAATAAAGATACTATAATATGTACATTGTGTATATATATGTGTGTATACATATACATATATATGTGTGTGTGTTTGTGTGTGCATATATATATATATATATATATATATATATAAAGAAATGTAAAAGGGTATGTACAGTGGTAAAAACAGTATGAACAAAGATAAGCAGCAGCAGAGGAGTATTAGGAGAGTTTGATTCCGTGGCTCTGAATAGAAATTGTTGACTGCTGTGCCCTTGAGCAAGGCACTTAACCCCTTATATACTCCCTGGGCATCTGACATGGCAGTCAGCTGCTCCAAGTCTGCATTCTGTTGTGTTTACTTCATGTTCGGCTAGTGATGGGTTAAAAGCAATGACGCATGTGCAATATATACAAACAAATAATTATGTAATAACTGTGACAGGCCTTTCTGTATCTTATTTGTGTTTGCTGTATGCATTTGGAACATGGTTCTGTGCTTCTTGAATTACAATAAGGATTTGAATTTGTCTATACAGTCATGGAAAAAATTATTAGACCATCAAAAATCATCAAAAGCAATAGTTATGCAATCCAGTACTAACTCCTGTGTGTATCATGTGACTAAAACAGACAGAAAAGAAAACATGGAATGCCTAAAGTAAAATAAAAGTAAAATATGACCCCTTTCAGTTAAAGTAGATTCAGATTCCTTATTTGTCATTTAAACATATCCATTATAGATGTAATGTAAAAACAAAATGACCATGCACTGGTCTCTAAAAACACAGATAAAACACGTGTAGACAGAATAAAATAGTCAGTATAAAAATATATGTACTGACTACTCAATAGATGAATGATGGAATGTCTAAAAGCACTGTTTTTGTCAGTACAATACCACAGATATTGATGTAAGAACTGAAGTGATTTTGGTTATTATCAAGAAAACATGGAAAATGGCAAAATATCAGCTCTTAAATTAAACTATGAGCTATTTTTGTTGTTATCTTTGTATTTATCCGAACAAATGTACCTTTAGTTGTACCAGGCATTAAAATGAACAAGAAATTGAAGAAAACAAGGGTGTTCTAATAATTTTTTCCATGGCTGTATATATGTCTTTTTTTTGTGGGTCTTCTGTTCTGTCCATCAGCCTATAGTATCTACCTGTATATCCACTAGTGAGATCAGTATGGACAGTAAAACCCATATCAACAATTCTACAGCTGATATCCCGCAGAGAGAAATACTTGAGGTGTCATGAAGTGCAGAGCTGACAGGCGCATCACCGTCTCGTCAATGTCAGTTTTCTCTCTGTCACTCAGTGTCAATGTACGTGAGCACGCATTCATTCATATGCTCAGCATCTTCGACTTTGTGTTTACCGTTGGGGAACCCATCGTGGACTTCAGCTCCTATTTCTCAACCGCAGATGCAGTGTTCCGGGACTCAGTAGTGTAAATAAGTAGCTTGAATGAATTTCACTCTGACTGAGCTGTGTTTTCATTAGTGTAAATAAATAAAGTCATGATCTGATTTATATGGCATTCATTTCCTCAAACAAAAGCACAGATTTAATTATTGTTTAAGATGAAGTCACTGCTATTGAAAACAAACACAAAAATCCAACTAAACCTAATATTTCATTCATTCCGTGTTTTTATTTATTTATTTATTTTAAACTTGTTTTTTTATTGTTATATAAGCACATTGAGTCTGCCTTGTGTATGAAATGTGCTCTATAAATAAAATTGAATTGAATTGAATTGAATATTTGAGCAATGGTGATAACAAATTGGTTTGACTTATGGAGTCAAATTTCCAGTTAATTTTGCAGGTTGTGTTTATATTGAAATATCTGCCGTTATATACCACAGATGTCAAACATACGGCCCTTCAAAGCGTCCAATCCGGCCCGTGGGATGATTTTGTGAAATGCAAAAATCACACTGAGGATATTAACAATCAAGGATGTCAAAATCATTTTAGTTCAGGTACCACATACAGAACAATATGATCTAAAGTAGGTAAAACCATTCAAATATTACCATAATAACCTAGAAATAATGACAACTCTAAATGTTTCTCTAAATTACATGAAAATGTTGACATTTACAAACCATCCTTTCACAAAAAATATCAATAACCTGAACAAATATGAACCTCAAATGTGGTAATAGAAGAAAGTAAAATTTTAATAATATTCTACCTATTACTAAATGTTTTGTGTCTTTGTGGATTCATTGCGTAAGTTGTAATCAAATGTGTAAATGATAAACTGAGGCATAATATTTTTAAAATTGCAATTATTTTTTCTTAAGACATTTCAGGTTCTTCGTGTTATTCACATTTTGAAGGAAACTTTGTAGATGTAAACATTTTCATAATGTAATTTTACTTTTCTCACTGTTAATATTTTATATGATTTATGAGTTTATGATTTTTTCAGCAAATAGAAATGTTGAAAATGCAAAACTATATTTAAATGGTGTGGAAATAGAAAGAGTTTATGAAGCTAAATTTTTAGGTTTCATCATAGATAATAAACTGTGTTGGAAACCCCATATTGAGCATATTAAAAGTTAAGTGTCCAAATCTATAGGTGTACTGTATAAAACAAGGAACTTACTAAATAAAAACAGCCTATACATGATATACTGTTCTTTGGTTATACCCTACTTAACATATTATGTAGAAATATGGGGAAATGCAGGAAAAACTAGTATAGATACATTAGAAAAATTACAAAAAAAGAGCTATTAGAATAATTAATGAAGTAGGATATTTGGAAGCAACTAATAATTTATTTATTCAACTTAATACCTTAAAATTGCTGGATATTGTGTGTATTAAAATATTAGAGATGATTTATAAAGTAAAAAATAAAATTTTTCCAACTACCATTCAAGATTTCTTTAAATTAAGAGAGAGTAACAATAATTTAAGAGGTCTTTATCTTTTTGAATGTATGAAAGTGAGGACAAATGGGAAGTTCAGATGAATTTCAGTTGTGGGTGTGAAATTATGGAATGGACTTGATAATGAATTTAAGTTGTTCACTTTTCTGACAAAGTTTTAAAAAATGTCTTAAGTATAAGGTCATTCAGGAACATTAAGTGGAGAATGGTAGATATGTTTTGTTGTTAGTGATTCTTTTGTTATAATGTGAATCCTCGATGATGTACGCATTTAATTTAACGTAAGCAGTGTGTCAGGTGAAAAGGATAGGCAAGGAATAAGCTTTTGCTTCTAGCCTATTCCTTTTTTTTGGTGTTTTTATTTATTGTGGTTGTTGTACTGTGTGCAGTGATCACTGTGCAAACCAAAAATAAACCATTCATTCATTCATTCATTCATCCCCACTGGTCTGGCCTGTTTTAGGTCATATTGGGCTGAATGTGGCCCCTGAACTAATATGAGTTTGACACCCCTGTTATAAACTTTGCTTTGCTCCAAAGCGTGGTTAGCCAAGTGTTTTTCAACCTTGGGGTCGCTTGGAATTCAAATGGGGTTGCTTGAAATTTCTAGTAATTGATAAAAAACAAAAACAAAACTTACTAATAAACAATATATGGTGAGTTGAGAGACAATCCAAATACATAAAAGATATGTTAAACTGTGAAGCTGAAACTGAAGCACTGTGGTACTGTTTATCTTTCAAATGTTCATTGTGGTCGGTTTAAGATGCTGCAGCTCTTTCATAATTCATAGTTTGAGGTATTGTTTGTTCAGTATTAATTAGCGATGCACCGATACCGATATGAGTATCGGGCATCGGCTCCGATACTCAGTGTGTGTACTCGTATTCGTACTTGTAAAAGATATCCGATACAAATGCACCGATACCACTTATGGCTGTGTAACATTCACAGTTCAGTGCAGCAGGTACGTGGTGGTGGAATAATGTGTGGGGAGTGTGAAGAGTGTGGAGATTTAATCAAATAAATGACGGTGATAAAAGTAACGCTGACTGCAAGTAACGTTAAAGACACAGACAGATACAGATGCAGTGTTCTGTCCGTCCTCTGCGTACATTCCATCCGTTTTCCAGGTGCTGGCAGATGTGTACCCAGATAGAGAATACCACTGGGAGTACGGAGCAGTGCGGACCGCCGACAGCAGAAGTGAAAACGAAACTTATCGCTCATTTATCTTTTCTCTACCAGCTGAATCTTCGCTTTTAAACCTTACTAGTGAAAACGCTGCAATATTAGTATCACATTAGTGTTACCTCTGTCGTCTCCATGTTTATTACTGACTTTCTTCTTCTCGAAAAACTTAACTCTTCTTCGTGTTATTTATCCAGTATAGTTAATTCAGAGCGGCGCCCCCTGGTGGATTAATTGACAAACGCTCATTCCAACACATTAAATGTCAGTAGCAGCACTTTTTTCCAGTCAGACTAATGACAATGACAATAAAGCAGATTTACAAAAGGAACTAAGAACTAGAATGGGATTATTAAGTACTCGTATCAGTACTCGGTCTGGAAAAAAGTGGTATCGGTGCATCCATAGTATTAATTGTCAGCCTTGTAAATCCAAGCTGGACTGACTGTACATATCCTGACCAAGGAAAATAAAATTCTCACTTTATGCAGTAATCTCAACCTGGTTTTTCTGCCTCCGTCCATAATAATATACATTATATAGACTAAATGTCATCTAAAATTAATGTTTATTTGCAACATAGAATAGCAAACTATTACATGATCAAAAACAAATTAATTTTAGCAAAAAAAAAAGGTTTCCGTTTATAATGTCTGGTGTCGCCAGAAATTTGTAATGTTAAAATGGGGTCACGAGCCAAAAAAGTTTGGGAACCACTGGGTTAGCCTAATCTGACATTTGATGGTTTCCTGGATTTCTTGTGAGTATCTCCCTGCTGTGTTAGATGTGCTGTAAACCATGAAAAATACCATTCAACTGCTACAGCATTCCACTTTCACTGCATAGCTTCCTGAGAACATGTGTCTAAACGAACACAAATTCACAACCGCTGGCAAAATCTGTACAGCCTTCTATACCCACGGGTCGTTTTACATAAGTAGTGTGTAAGAAAAGCACAAGTAGGTACGGAGGAACTCTCAGTGTTGCTGTGCAGTGAGTGAATCCTGCCTGATTTAAGGCTTGAACTGTCTGCCTGTAGGTTCCCCCTTACTGGACTGTAATTGGCTCCTTTTGGATGTTTTAATCAGCTGCAGCATCTCAGCTCTAATCTGGTTTCCCCCCCTCCACACACACACACACACAGGCTTCCTCTGAAGACTCCCTGGCTCCTGGTTATAATTTCTCTCTGTAGTGAAAACTGTAGCATTGCCCCAAGCTAATAAACACACTCCCACGTACATTCCTGCTCAGCGAACATTAACATGGAATGAAATTAGAACACCTGCAGCTTTGGCAATAATGAAATAATGTAAATGGTAACTGTCAACAACCAGATATACACAAATCATATCAAGCAATTTAGTCAGTTCTTTGTTGAGCATAGGGGAAATGGGTGCTATGTTACAACAGAGTCAGATTTTAGTAAAGAATTTGAGTCTTTGCCTTATTTGGTGTCTTTAAACTGTATAATTATATAATGATGCATAGATAAAAGCTATATGTAAATGTTCTGTTTTCTTGCAAGTATCAAGCAAATCATGATCCGACTATCTGATAAGTCTTATGTTTTGCAGTGATATGCCTTACATATCGTCCCTGTAAGTGTAACATGGGATTTGTTTTTGATGCTTCCATAGTTTTGTTGCTTTGCATGTTCAGTACAAAGTGGAAAATGTTTGCATAGAATGTCTTTTGGTTCTATTTCCTTTGTGGACTTAAATATTTTCCTTTCAATGCAGTGTGTATTTTCTTTAGCTTTAGCTCAACAGATCTTTGTTTGGCTTAGTAGGCTGATCCAAGTGTCAAAATCCTCCTCCCAGTGTGTGCACACCTTTTTTTGTTTAGCAGAAGAATGTATGTTATTTAATAATTTTGTGGTATAATTACCACAGGGGTTTTTTCATTCATTGAAAATAACTGTGTGAGTGTGAGTAACTGTTTTGCCTCTCTTTTCTAAGTATCCGTCCTCGGCCTGTTGTCAGAACTGCATGTGGACCTTGAACTGCACACTCTGCTTTTTGGCGAAAGCGTCCTAAATGATGCCGTGGCCATCGTCTTGACACAGTGAGTATCTTGGTAAAGCAGTTTCTACAGTCAGAATGCGATATATTTTTAGGGTTAATAGCGTGGGAGCTGAGGCTTTTTCATTTGCCTTTATGGAGGTGGATGTGTGGGAGAGGGAAGGCTGGATGCATGCTGCCAGTATTCAGAAAAGGGTGTGATTGGCAAAACAGCCTCAGTGCTTCAGATGCTATGCAGTGGACTGCGTAAGCGAGTTGCCCCTGGCACTGTCAGCATCTCATTAAGATACTCAGTGGAGATACTCGGTGCCAGAGAAGAGGCATACTCGCAGCTAACAAACTCGGCATTGCGCTCATAAATGAATCTTTGTCCCGCTTACACACATCGCACTCACTGTCCGTACTATTTATGGAATGCCAGCGAACAAAGCCACTCGAGTAGATGTGTTAACAGATGGCAAGATGGGAGCAGTGAAGTAAAGATGGAGATGGGAGAAAACTTACACAGGTCCACACTCTGGGCCCGGAAAGACAGACAAACAAATGGAGATTGAAGGGAGCTGACATTGATAAGATACGGTATGTGTCCGTATTAGCATTGTATTTACACAGACTGACACATAACTCGTACAGTACCTCAACGTACTCTGACATCCCTTTGTACAATCCTGCAAATGGGCCGAGACAGGCAGGCAGATGGAGAGGAAAGCAGGCAAGTGTGCAGATTGCTGCGTTCACACTGAGGCTGCTATCTGTGTGTACACTGAAGCGCAGTAGAGGGAGTCTTCCCAGACAAACAGTCAGATAGTGCTTGTGTGTTTGTTCCTGGAGTGGCGTGACCGGCCTTCATGCCATCTCCTGTCACTTGACTGACTCACTAGCCTGCTGGTTGCCCTGGCCCCTCGCACAAAGCCGGCCCTTATTAGTGAGCCATGCGGGGTCCTGGCACTGGAATTTTAACAAGCTCCCAGAGCAGCTCAACCTTACGCTGATGCGCCTTCACACAGGCACTAAACTTCCTGCTCCAGCAGCCCTGACCCGGCCGCCGTTCAACCACGTCCTCTGTGTTGATGTCTTGAGGTTTAATTTTCTGCGTTAAAAAGCCCCGATGCCTGAAGACACAGTTTTGAAGGTCAACCCGACTGAGTGACTAGTGGTCAAATTTAATGTGCTAACACAACTGGAGTCTTTATTTTTGCAGAGGGGATAATAGATTTTCCCCTTTTCAGTTTCCTAAGCTCATTAGCAGCAGCTTGATTGATTCTTCCTCTTTTGCAATGGAGATTAAACTGTGTTGTAATGTGCACTACCTAATTTCAACCTGACAGCTTGAAAAGTGGCGATATATTACAGGCTCATTTGTCAGTACTTTGATGGGAGTCAAGGTTACAATAGTTTACAATTAGTTTTTATTTCATTTTCACTTTTTGACATTTTGGCACTTTCAGTTTAGTCCTAATTCATTTTTTAACCCGGTTTGCCGGTTTTTTATTTCTTTGAAAACACCTTTAGTTTAATTTGAATTCTTATCAGTTTCATTGTTGGTTTATGTCTGTGAGGCATTTGCGGTTGGGATTCAGAAAACTCAGAAAAAAATGTACAGTAATATTCAAAGTAATTCCAACAGGCTTTTATACAGGCTTTTGCTGCCATGTATGGATGGATTCATAGACATATGATGTGCTTACCATCTGCTGGCACAAAAAATGAGACTTTAGATTAAATATTTATCTGATATTTAAACATTATTTTATGAAATAAATATATAATTTCTGTAATTCCTCTATCTTTTCCTAGTTAGGTTTATAAACACTAAAGTTTCAGTAATTGTTTATTATAAGACATATGTTTTCTTTTTGGTCTAAATGCTTTTTCATGCTTGATATTCATTAATAATAATTACTTGGACAGGAATATTTTGGGAGGATCTTGAACAAACTGTGTTAGTTAGAAAATACTTTTCTGGAACTTTTCCCCTTCCTATCAGAAGCTGTGTGCCATTAAATGAGGGAAGCAAAACAGCACGCAGCACTTTCACATTGCTTTTGCTGACTCAAAGGTTTGACAATAATTTAAACCAGTCAAAGTCTAATGGGAGTAAATGGGAGGGTCTGTGGTGGGTAGAGAAATGTCATTCCACAAAGGCAGTTCCCTCCACCAGCCACTCGCATGGATGCCTGTCTCTGCTTGCTTTACCTCAGGCCTCTCTCTCTCTCTCTCTCTCTTTCTCTCTCTCCTTCTTTCTCTCTTCCCCTCCCTATCGTCTCCCTGTGAGGCCTCTTTTGCACTCAATGACTTCCATGTGGAAGTCTCCCTTCCCCCTACAAAGCAAATATTTATAGCGGTGTGAATTGCACAATGCTGCTCTCTTTGTGGACAACAATAGTATTTCCCCCGTTTCCTACAAACTACTATGGGATGTCTCTGAGGCAAATAATTTAGAATGGATTGTTTTTCAGGGCAGGATTTAACTTCTAAAGAAGGCCATGCATTGTTGGAGTGACTCAAAGAAATTGCACTTAAAGGCTTAGCATGTGAATTTATGCTTATTGCTCCAGACTGGTTTATACCAAGAACTGAGGGAGCCATATTTCTGGTGTCTGCCCTTGTTTCAGTGCTATAAACTATGTTGTTGCCTTAATGTTTCACTGTCTGTAAGGCTCATGTTTACTCCTATTTTAATTGTGTTGCTGTCTTCTTTGTGTTGTTCTGTTTTCAGGTGTTAAATCCTGTTTTCTCATGATCTTGTATCATTTTGTCTTCCAGTGCCATCACATCCTACAGCCAGATGGGTGTAGGACACACCTTCGACCCGCCTACATTCTTCCTTTCTCTTGGTTATTTTCTTGGAGTGCTTGCCGGCTCCTTCCTCTTGGGTTTCGTATTTACAGTCATAACAGCCCTCATATCCTTTCATCCCCTCCCATCTCTGCCTCTGCACCCCAAACTCAATTATCACCTCAGCATCCACTGCAATACATCCATTTCCTCAATGTGGTAATTGCTTCTCTAACAAACCCCTACTGTACCACCTTTATCAACAAAAGCAATGCGGCTAAGTCTAAAGTGTTCCTGCGACATTAATGGCTGTGGAGAGGTCGTCAATCACAGCAATAGCCTCTGATGAAGTTTCGACTTGCACAGTTGTCCAGCATTTCTCTCTGATCTTCTAGTAATTAGGCTTTAGGATGAAAAATGAGGATGTGTCATGAGAGGTTTGAGGTAGAGCTCAGCTCTTATTTACAGTGACTAATCTCTGGGTGAGAGCAAAGCACAAAGCGAGCATTTATTAGATTTTGCTGATGCTAACCATAGCAACAGGCTGCTCTTTTGTACTGTCACAAACGGTGCCTTCTGACAGAGATTCAGTTTGACACAGTGTTCTGTAAATCACATACTGTACCTATCGTTGTTAATTACAAAAACAATCAGAATAAGGAATACGCTTTTGCATAACAGCAGGGTGTAGTGGTTAAAGACAAAGAGTGGCTAAACATTAAAGACCACAAAGAAAGAGTGGGAGAAATGCAGAGCAGCAGCCTGTGAAGGATTAACAGATCTTAAATTGGAATAGTTACCAAAAGTCACTCATCTTCACCTTTTGTGTGGTTCTTACAAGTACAGAGCTTCCTGCCTGTGTCAGTCTTTGTGCAGCACTCAGAAAGACTGATGGTTTACAAGAAAGCTTTCTTAGATGGGATGCAGACTTCATTATCCGTGGAGAACCTGCAGAAAGGACCTTATTAAGAGGCAATGAGTTCCTGTACTTAGTAGATCTGTGGCTCAATCAGTCTTCCCCAGCTGCATTTTTAGGGACCGAGCCGAAAGGTAAGGCCCTCTCACGCAGTGAGAGGCCTTGCCTGCAAGCAAGGCCCTATTGTTTTTCGTTCGTTTTTATATTATTATTATTATTATTATTCACACACCACTTTGACCTGGATTTTGACCCCCTGAACATGCACGAAAACTCACCAAATTTGGCACACATGTGAGGCCTGGTGAAAAATTTGATAAAATGAAAAAATTAACCCCATAGGTGCCAAAATGGGCTCTCTAGCGCCACCTATGTGAAAAAAACGGCAACTGCCCTAGTGGCCAGTAGGAATGTCGTACAGACATGAAACCAGTGCCAAAATTTTTGTTGGATCATGCTCTACAAATCATCCACTGACACTCATGACCTATCTGCAACAGGAACTTCGCAATATGCCTTTCAAAATAAAATTTCTAAAACTAACTCCGATGACACCGTTTGTGGTATTGACTTCTAAATAGCGCCAAAAGATAGAGTGAACCCTCCTTAATACAACGATTTCACACCTTTTCCATAACTGTCTTAGTTTCTTTTTTACAAGCCTGCAAAGTTGCGATGTTTGGAACTCATTTTTCACTTTGGAGTTTTTCCCCACATGTGACAAATCTACGCGTTCACGGGACTCAGCACAACTCTCACATCCAAAAATTTTTGAGATAGGATGTACGGTTATTGATTTATAACAATTTGTTTCTTTTCATACTTTTTCCACTTTAGACTGCCATTTGACCCCCTTAACATGCTCCAAAACTCACCAAATTTGCCATGTATGTCATGACTGGTGAACACTTTCATACAATATCAAAATTAACCCCTTGCATGCTAAAATGGACTCTGTAGCGCCACCTATGTACTAAAAAACACACAAAATCGGCCCTAGCGGCCAGTAGGAATGTCACAGAAACATGAAACAAATGCCAAAATGTTGGTCTGATTGAGCCCCACAAATCATACACTGACACTCATGAGCTAACTCCAACAGGAAGTTGGCAATCTGCCTTTGAAAGTTACTCTACGTTTCTGCAATTAGTACTCAGTCATTCCAGACTTTTGAATAAAAAGTTATACCTCACTCAATTCCCACAAGTCTGCAGAATCCAAAAGTGAAAGAATTTTTCAGATACGACCTACGGTTATGGAATTATGGCGATTTTTTGAAGACTATGTTTACTTTCACTTTTAACAATGACAAAGTCCCTATAAAATTCTTCTTGGTGGGCAGCTGTCTATGGCTGTCCTTAGTGCAGTGGTTCATGTAGCTGCCTGTGGAGCAAGAGGACCTGGGTTCAAGTCCCAGACAATCCAAACTTTTTTTTTTTTTTTTTTTTTTCTCCATCTTAAAACAGGTTTTACTGCATTGTATTTTGGATACTGGAAATTTTGCACACATTCAAAAGTACACGGAGTACATTTTTTCAAAATAAAACCCCAAATACCAATAATACAAAATTTCTATTACATAACTTCTTTTCATTTTTATGATCAAACGCTCAACTCTTTGTACAATGTTTCTTCATTCAAAAGTACTCTTTCTCACAGACACACATGCTCACACAATAGGGTTTTTCCAAAATAAAAGCCTTAAATGTGAGACATCATCACTTTTATGCTCAATTATTCATACAATTTCAATTCATTTTTCAAACTGATTCTTTCTCTCACATACAAAACAAATGCACATACACACAGTAGGTTTTCCAAAATAAAAGTGTCATTTTAAAGGTGATGGTGGTTTCAGCAGAGGGTCGCTGGTGTTCTGTACAGATGTAAGGAGGACAGACACTAAAGGGTGGGAACTGGTATGGGGACGGAGAGGTGTGAGTGGAGCTGAGGTGTGGACGGTCACGGGAGGCGGATCGCGGGGGAGGCGGAACGCCCGGTGCGAGGTCCCGCCCAATGCTGCTTGCAGCTTTAATCTTTGCTTGTATTTTTTTGGCCATACTGGAGGATCTGAGTCTGCATATGATACACATTACTTTTATGTCCATGTAGATTTAGACAGTGACACCAAAGTTGTAGGCTAATTTTGCCTCTGTGCACCAACACAGTGGATTATGAAGGAATCAATATGATTGAAGTGTGGACTTTCAGCTTTAATTCAGTGGGTTTAAAGAACAATTAAACATTAACAATTAACAGTTTGGGAATTATACCATTAAAAAACTCACTGGTCTACAGTCATTAAGAAATTATCTGCCACAGTGATTAAATGTGCTAAAGCTTACATAGTGTACTTTAATAAGATGACTTGAAAAAACAAATGACAAAAGTGCTGTTAGCTCTGATGTTTTCAATGTATGATTAAGTGTTATTACATATTTAAATATATATAAATATAAATATATATATATATATATACATATATATATATATATATATATATATATATATATATATATATATATATACACACACATATATATATATATATATATACACATATATATATACATATATATATACACAGTACAGGCCAAAAGTTTGGACACACCTTCTCATTCTTCACATTTTCTTTATTTTCATAACTATTTACATTGTAGATTCTCACTGAAGGCATCAAAACTATGAATGAACACATGTGGAATTATGTACTTAACAAAAAAGTGTGAAATAACTGAAAACATCTCTTATATTCTAGTTTCTTCAAAGTAGCCACCCTTTGCTCTGATGACTGCCTTGCACACCCTTGGCATTCTCTTGATGAGCATCAAGAGGTAGTCACCTGAAATGGTTTTCACTTCATAGCTGTGCCTTGTCAGGGTTACTTAGTGGAATTTCTTGCCTTATTGATGGGGTTGGGACCATCAGTTGTGTTGTGCAGAAGTCAGGTTGATGCACAGCTGACAGCCCTATTGGACAACTGTTAGAATGCATATTATGGCGAGAACCAATCAGCTAAGTAAAGACAAACGAGTGGCCATCATTACTTTAAGAAATGAAGGTCAGTCATTCTAGAAAATTTCAAAAACTTTGAATGTGTCCCCAAGTGCAGTCGCAAAAACCATCAAGCGCTCCAACGAAACTGGCTCACATGAGGACCGCCCCAGGAAAGGAAGACCAAGAGTCACCTCTGATGCTGAAGATAAGTTCATCTGAGTCACCAGCCTCAGAAATCGCAAATTAACAGCAGCTCAGATTAGAGACCAGATGAATACCACACAGAGCTCTAGCAGCAGACACATCTCTACAACAACTGTTAAGAGGAGACTGCGTGAATCAGGCCTTCATGGTCAAATAGCTGCTAGGAAACCACTGCTCAGGAGAGGCAACAAACAGAAGAGATTTATTTGGGCCAAGAAACCCAAGGAATGGACATTAGACCAGTGGAAATCTGTGCTTTGGTCTGATGAGTCCAAATTTGAGATCTTTGGATCCAACCGCCGTGTCTTTGTGCGACGCAGAAAAGGTGAACGGATGGATGCTACATGCCTGGTTCCCACCGTGAAGCATGGAGGGGGAGGTGTGATGGTGTGGGGGGGCTTTGCTGGTGACACTGTTGGGGATTTATTCAAGATTGAAGGCAACCCGAATCAGCATGGCTACCACAGCATCCTGCAGCGACATGCCATTCCATCCGGTTTGCATTTAGTTGGACCATCATTTATGTTTCAACAGGACAATGACCCCAAACACACCTCCAGGCTGTGTGAGGGATATTTGACCAAGAAGGAGAGTGATGGAGTGCTGCGCCAGATGACCTGGCCTCCACAGTCACCGGACCTGAACCCAATCGAGATGGTTTGGGGTGAGCTGGACCGCAGAGTGAAGGCAAAAGGGCCAACAAGTGCTAAGCATCTCTGGGAACTTCTTCAAGACTGTTAGGAAACCATTTCAGGTGACTACCTCTTGAAGCTCATCAAGAGAATGGCAAGAGTGTGCAAAACAGTCATCAGAGCTAAGGGTGGCTACTTTGAAGAAACTAGAATATAAGATATGTTTTCAGTTATTTCACACTTTTTTGTTAAGTACATAATTCCACATGTGTTCATTCATAGTTTTGATGCCTTCAGTGAGAATCTACAATGTAAATAGTCATGAAAATAAAGAAAATGTAAAGAATGAGAAGGTGTGTCCAAACTTTTGGCCTGTACTGTACACACTGTATATTGGTTTATGTACATTTATACAGTAGATTTATTAATCTTCCTCTAAAAAGAACCTGTAAAGTGAATGTATTATAATGTGCAGTCAGTGTTTTGAAGTAGATCTGGTAGCTCTGAGACAAACATTCCTGTTGAGTAAAACCCATTTTCATTAATTGTCAGAATTTCACATTTTGACAAAAGATCGTATCTTGGAAACTACAGACAACCAGCATTTATTCGTTTTTACTTAATTTTTCTTTATTGGTGACTCAAACTTTGCAACGTTTACTACTTTTATTCTGGAGACATTCAACTTGTAGCAGAGGTCGACCGATATGGGTTTTTTTAAGGCCGATGCCGATTTTAAAAATTTGGTCAGCTGATGGCAGATATCTACAGCTGATTTTTGAGGCCGATATTTAAGGCCGATTTTTTTCTTATAGCACATTGCCCATAAAATACAATTGAAACCCTCAGATAATTATGATTTTTATGCAGCAATATAAATTCAATTATAAATACACGTACACATAGTACTCTTTTAACATTTATTGAACTTCAAGTGCTGCCCACACAGGTGCCTGATCAAATATCTTATAATATTTATACTACTGATCAAATATCGGCTTTCAGAAACAAATTAAAGCCCATGGCCAATATTGAAAAAAATCGATATATCGGTCCGATATATTGGCCGGCTGATATATCAGTCTACCTCTAACTTGTAGACCAGTGTTTTTGGAGGCTGAAAAGTAATTGGACAAATTTACACTGTTTCAGGATTGTTTTTAATATTTGGATGAAAATTTTGTAGTCAGTGACTGTCTGACATCTGGAACCGATGGACATCACAAAGTACTGAGTTTATTTAACCAGGATTTAATTACTACTTTACATTTCAGTCTTGATTACTTCATTTCGCTTCCACTTTAATGGAGCACTGAGGCAAAATTCGTGTCACTGTCCAAATACAGTATATAAGGATCTAAGTACGCAACAGTTGCAACATATTTATATCTCAGAACCATAAGCACCGTATCTTTACCCCTTTCATATGTCTTTAACTCCATTCCCACCTAACCAAATTCACTCGGCTGTATGAGAGTCCACTGCTGGAAACCTCAGTCTTCTTCCTCTTGTCCTGGAGCAGCTTCCTATTGGCTGAAGCCTGTGGACTTTCAGGTGAGTGCCGTCTAAATTATTTGACAACTCTGTTTATTTGACCACATCAATGCCTTGGGTGGAGGTCAGACAGAATACAAATCCTGTGAACCGCTGCCCTTTTCCCCTCTGGCGTCGCCTCTCAGCTGCATGCGCCGACTCGCTCACTTTGACATAATATCTGAGACTGGAGCGGCTGTTTGACTGGCGAGCTTCAAGGCGTTTCTGCAGCCAATCGCATTTAACAAACCTTGAAATGATTTGTGCACAGTCTATGTTATAAAAATAAGATGTAAGTATTTCTCAATTCCTTATTTCTTTATATTCAATCCATGCAACCTAAGGATCCAAAAACCTGCAATCACAACCACACATTTCTAACCTCTGAAGGAGCTTTGAAGTCAATAATCAATACATCAATAAGCAAATGAGGACGTTTTAAGTCCTCAGTCTACATGGAACTATAAATACCAAGCTTAACTCATTCCAAAATGTGTTTCTACTTTTTACTGTGAGCGTGTTTGTACGTGTAGCTTCGAGATGACATCACAGATAGCATGAAGTCTTACCCAGAATGCACTTAAAAAACACACATGATCTGTCTTCATATCTGTATTCATCATGGTGTGTGTGTATGTGTGTGTGTGTGCGTGTGTGGGGGTTGTTTCTTATAACGACATATTATACTGTCACATTTTCTGCCCTCACTGTATCTGAAATATTGAGCGAATTGCATTTAGAAAACAACAGTTCACTCGGCTCAGCTGGTCGAAATTGTCCTTATCGCTTTCCTTGTCAACCGGTTTTAATGAAGTTCTGAAATATGAATGCTGTTCACATACATTATTATTGTTGTGTTTATCCCACCCTGATTGTGTCAGAGGGATTCCACTTATTGAGCGGATGATGTGGAGCTATCTCTTACTTGGCAGGACTCTCTGTGGCCTGTGGAGGAGGAGAAGACAGTTTTAATGAAATGGCTTGACCTTTGTCTATTAGACCCAGATGCCCTGTCTGTAAAGTGTACCTCACTGAATGCTGTCCAGTGTGGGAGGCTCGCTGCAGCAATGCCTGGGGCAGCAGTTCCCAATACTACCTGATACAGGGTCCTTGGTATTTTTTTTTTTACACAAATACAACTTTTCTGTACTCCACTGCACACTTTATTTTGACTTAAATCCAGAGATATTGTGGTTCTGAAACTTGTTGGATTTTTATTTGTATTTAGTTTTGCAGTTGACAGATTTTGTTTTTTTGTTTTTTGTTTTTTGGTTTTTTTTCCATTCTTTGTTTATCGGAGAAGCAGATCATACAAAACTTCTCTTTCGGGTACAATTCAATGTCCACACCTCAAATGTGAACAAAGAGTGAGTTGCTAATACAAGTTTTTTAGTGGAGTATTGAATAAATATAACAAGTGAGCGAGAGGAGAGGGCTTGCTCTGCTTCATTCAGGTGTGTATGTTTACACTATCCCTGTGATGAACTGGCGACATGTCCAGGGTGTACCCCGCCTTTGCCCGTGAGTAGCTGGGATAGGCTCCAGCGACCCCTGTGACCCAAGTGAGGATAAAGCGGGTTCAGAAAATGAATGAATGAATCTTTACACTAACCTAGACAGAAATGTATATCATAGAAATTATTTCACTTAACCGATATTCAATTCAATTTTATTTGTAGAACCCTATATCCCAACAAGGTGGCCTCACAGGGCTTTACAGAATTTATTGGATATGAAAACAAACAACAGTCAAATAAACAGTAGAAGAAGGGAATGGATTAATGTCCCGGGTATCCCCCGTCTTTAGACCCTCCTTCTCGGCAAGGAAAAAGTCCAAAAACCCAATGGGAAAAGAGAAACTTCAGGGAGAACCACAGTGAAGGAGAGATCCACTCCCATGGATGGACAGGCTATAGATGCACCAGGACTGATGGATGTTCATTTGCAGATGTAGTTCCAGTCTGTAAAGATGCAGTAGGGTGGGAACATATGAGAGGGTCCATCTAGTCAACTATATTCTATTCACATCAATTACAGGTTTTACATAGTTTGTCCATTTTGACCAAATAGTGAAAAAAGATTTCCTTAAAACAAAATGTCAACTTCTCCAGAATGTAAATGTCCTGTACGATGTTGATCCATTCTTCAGTTGTGGGTGCTTCAGGCTTTAAAGATTTAATTATTTTGGTTGTTTTTATGACTTTATATGAGAAAACCCTTGGTTTATAGAAGCTGAAAAATGCTGGATAAAATGATGGGTGACATCATAATAATTTATGCCTTGTTATTCTCACACACCCTGAACCATTAATATCATCTGACCCACAGCAAATCTCTGTAATTAAAGGTTCAGTGTGTAAGATTTAGAGGGATTTAAAGGGATCAAATTGGAGAAATTTAATATAATATTCACAATTATGTTTTCATTAGTTTATAATCACTTGAAAATAAGAATGGTGTGTTTTTGTTTGAACTGGTTGAATCTAGGGGATCATGCTGCCTTCGTAGCATCAGCATTTTCCTGTGAACAGACTTGCTCTTCTGCTTTTTTTCTGTTTTATGAAAAGTAGCATTTGGCTTTAAGGTGCACTACCATCACCTACTATGTATGAGTGTGGAGCAGAGTTAAAGGCAATCAATGTGTGTAATATTTGTCACTTGTTTTTGGAAACAGAACACCCATACTTTTGTAAATCTCTATTGGAAGGTTCTAAGGGGCAATAGATTTTCCTACTACCACTAATGTATAATACTGTTACTAGGTGATATAAACACAGTGGCTGAAGTCCACACATATGAAAGATCCTAAACACAGCAAAACAAGATGAAGCAGACATTACAGGCATAGTCTCAGCAGGTAAATACATAACAACACACTGACAGAGGGTCAGAATTGATGATTTAGAGGGGTTATTGTTGTAGTCTACCTTGGGTTTTGTATGGAAAACAATAATATAATCTAAAAAATTAAAACAGAGAAACCAAACACTGGCTCAACCAACTGCCTTTCACTTTTTTTTTTAGTGGCCACCTTAGGGGAAGGTGAGCTGAGTGGTATTATGTTCACTGCAGTTTGCAACAACTGCTAGATCAGAGTCAGCCTACTTACTTTATTAATCCCAGAGGGAAATTATTGTGTGTTACAGTTGCTCCATTCAATTATAATAAAAAGTAGCAGGAAAGACATTATCAATAAAAAAAAGAAAAAATAGGTAGGTTTCATTGGCATTTCCTTTTGCAAAGTGAAAGTGAAACTTAAGACACATCACTAAGGCTATGTTCAGACTGCAGCCAAGTGTGGCCCAAATCTGATTTTTTACCTCTATTTGACCTGCATCTAACCTGTTAAAGACAGTTTGAACGGCACAAATCCGATTTTTTTTCAAATCCGACCAAGGCCACTTTCATATGTGGTCCTAAATCCGATATATATCAGATATTTTGCAATACAACGTCAGTCTGAACAGCCAGGTCACATTTATCCGACTTTTACGTCATTGAAATGCCAGTACAGCCCAACTGCAACACACTTGCGAACAGATACAGGTCGCCGGAGATGAGTGTCTTGTCGTGAGAGTGTTACAGAGAGGCGGTCATAGATATATTTATAAACGTTCCTTCTATCATTCGAAAATTATGAATGAAGTCTGTGTCAGTGAAGCCGCTAACATCACTATCCCACCACTCCGGACTCTGACTCCGCATCCATATACTCCATTGTACAAACATAGCAGCCATTGCACCACAAAAGGCCTTAGCAAAAAACCTGGGTCTCCTCTTTTTTAATCTTCTACTTAAAAGTATTTGACTGTAATGGTGCTGACTTCGGTTGTAGAGAAACTTTTTCAGTGCCACACACATGCCGATACGAGATGCCTCCATATTTACTTCCGTAAACACAGTGCATGCTGCGTGGCCACGTATTACATTAGGACCTCTTTTGCGCATGCGGGTCACTTGAGGGTCGCATTCAGTTCATACTGAGAACTGATAGAAGTCGCATTTAATTTGTGATATGAATGAGCACACAGAAAAACGGATTTCACAAAAAATCCGAATTGTGCATTAAGATCTGCTGTCTGAACGTAGCCTCATTCCTCCCTACCAAGTCTCCCGCTGCTGTGAAGGTCATTTACCTTTTCCCTACCTACTGAAATGACACTGACAAAAGTTGAATGTCTGGTGTACAGTTTTGTTCTGCGATAATAACAGAGCTGCAGTATCGTGCATTAATATACAGACATACTCCACCTCCCTGTGTTTGCGTTTACCTGTTACTTCAGTATTGCAGTCCAGTCAGAAGGGGGTCCCGAAGCCATCAATGGTGAGATCGGAGTTGTGGTCCTGTTCGGTGAGCCGTGTCTCAGTGAAAGCCATGATACAACAGCCCTTAAAATCCTTTTGGACATGAACTTTTCCCTGAAGCTTGTTTCCTTTATTCCTTAAAACATAAAAGCTCAAAAGCCGGAATGCCAAACTCCTTACTGCCAGTCGCTGCATGTGCATGTGCCCATCAATTATGTGAGATATCAGTGCTGCAAAGAAGTAACGTTTTGTAGTTGTAGTTTGTGTAGGGGTTCGTACCTGAAACTGGAGGTTGCATAGTGCCAGTGCAGGGGATACAGAGTAATGATCTGGAGCGATGATGAAAGTGTAATTGAACCTATTGTGAGTTGTTGTATCATTAAAATGACCTTATAAATATAGTTTGAAGGCTGAAAAACTCTGAAATGTTGCATTAAAACACTCTATTAAGACACAATTAGAACAGCAATTTGTACAATGTGTACTAGGCAATATATTATTAATACAATAATTAAAGAAATATACATAATGCCTCTAAATATACCACAGTGAACTGTTAATGTCAGCACACACAATCATTTTACCTCTAGTTTCATGTGTTTCAAGTTGTGTTATTCATTTTTCATCTCGGTTAAAGCTGCAGTACTTGATCATTTTTAGTGTCATTGTGCAAAACTTCATTTCTCTTTCAGCATATTGTAATTCAAGTGGTCTGTGAGGACATGAAACTTCCTCATCTACTTTTTAATTGTCTTTGTAGGCTGTGGAAAATGTTCCATGGCACAGGGTGCAGAGGTCACAGGGGTTTTCAGACAGGTAGGGAGGTTAATGCATGATTGACAGCTGTAATTACTGATCAGATTCTATTGCTGTACCCCATGTCTCAAAATGTGTATGGATTCGCTTTTCCATAAACAGAATGAAACAGAATTTATATATATATATATATATATATATATATATATATATATATATATATATATATATATATATATATATATATATATATACATAAAAACAGGATTTATATTTAGTCTTTTAATTTGGACTTAGACAGTGGTGTAATGGTCCCTGGAGAAGTGGGTATACTCTCAATTTTTGCCCGTTTTTTTTTTTTTTTAAGTAGTCCAGAAAAACGTCATTTTAGAAACAGTGACATGTAAGAATACTATATTTAGTTTACCCAGAAATCCATCAGTAGTATTTGCTCACTGTTATAAAATTATAATGACTTCATCAGGAGTAGTTTGTAGGTTTTACTGGTCACACAAGCAGCTGCATGAATGGAAATGTATTCAACATGAGGCAAACATAGGATAATGTTAGCCTTTCATAATGTTAGCCTACTCACATAGTTGAACTATTGGCGACAAAATCTCTTCTAAATGTCCAGTCATATGGACAGTAGTTAAAAACAGTGACTCATTCTGAAACCACCCTAAAATTATCTCAGAATTATGTATTCCATGAAAGTAGGTTCTCTCAATATGTGTCACTCATTTGAAAGACATTTATTCTGCCTTTCTTGTTCGCATTTCCAATAATTGCACATCTTTCAACGAGACGTGCAGTGACCTGTCAATCAGCTGGGGTGGCACTGGTATCTGAGGTGGCCAATCAGGTTCCAGAGGTGGCTAGGGCTGGTTAGCAATATTGTCTTCAGCATGACCTGCCCTGCTCTGCCTCTGATTGGCTCATCAGTCCTCATGCCTAAAGTTAACCAATCTAATCAGTGAAGGTACCAAGTACTAGCCAATTAGAGGTAGAGTAGGGCGGGTCATGGCTTCACCATCCTAAGGGAAAACATGGGCAATTTGGCTCGAAGGTATTACTGAATGGTGCGCATTAGGGGAATGTAGAAGTGGGTGTACGCAATGCTGACTGAAAAATAAGTAGGTATACTCTGTATACTGCCATATACCCTGGACTATACCACTGGACTGAGAGGAGAAAGCTGCAGACGGAAGGTGTGTATTTTCATATTCTAATGTTTTTTTTAAATTATAATGCTGTGTTTAAAGCTGAAATAGAGGCCAATTTTTATACTTATGTTTTGGGTCACTAATCTAGAAATGAGCTGTTTTCCACTATTCAGTATTCTTGGTACAGCATGGCACTGTACTAAACTTACTTGCAGAGTGCTTCACTTTTTAAAGGCCCCTAATGGTCCATTTGGGTGAAGTGGTAAGACATACAGAGGGACCTAATGAGCAGTGGGGGTCCTCCCTGGTGTCCTTGGGTAATTGAGGCTCTTTCTGTCTCTGTTAATTGTTGGAGTTTAGTGAGGGTGTGCCTAATGACCCTCCACCCTTGCTATCATTAATCTCAGGCCCCTCACAACTACTCATTATGCATCTCATCTGTTGCCAAGTGCCCGTCTGGAACTCTTTGTGTGGACGGAGGATGATGTGTTACCTCTGTCAGTGTTATGTAAACCAAGGAGGATGTGGTTGCCATAACCAAATGAAACCAAAATCAAACTGCTGTCCTGGCATGGTCCATTAGACACTGCTGAACAGTGATGTAAAGGACACTGTGAGCGAGGACTGCTGGAGCTAGAACAGAGCAGGTACAGGTCAGCGTCCTGGAGCGAGGGCAGATGGTAAAAAGATAGTAATGGACTGGCTTCACTTAGTGGCCTGAACCACTGGTGCTGTATTTGTATCTGTGTCTGTCTGTCCTGTTAACCCATAAAGACCCAGTTCTACTGTTGTGGCAGTTCCCAAATCCATTTTTTTCCTCTATTTAACCCTTCTTAAGTGATTTATCCCCATTTATTGTAATATTATCCTCTGTATTTGCATTTTTTCTGTCAAAATCAGGTATTTTCCATATTTAACTTGCTGATCATGTAGATGTTCATAAAAGCCCAGATTTAAATTGATGGATTTTGTATAAAAAAACAGAAAACTGATCATCATTAATTGAACATAAACCCAGTGTGTCCATCCACTGTCATTGATCCAACACCATGAGTTTTTCTGGTGAATCAATGCTGTAGAAGATGACGGTGTTTCCATGTTCACTACGGAACCTCTGAACGTCCAAATGGGTCATATCTGATGACCATGAAAAGATGACAAACTGCATTTTACACCAATTATTTACATGTATCAGTAGGTTTAGTGGATCAACAGGTATTAAACACTTTATATCAGTAGATACTTTTGGTCACTGGTGGCTGTTTGGATCTTTATGGGTTAAATATTTCATTGCAATTCTCTCTCAAACTAAGAGAAGCAGAAATTTCCAACTGAATATCTCCAACATAGTAAACATGCCCTGTGAGGCGCCCACCCCCTTTATGTTACACATTATAAATTCCAACTCTCCAGTCCAGCCGGCCTCGTCTTTACCAGTGGGGGCCCTAATCACTCCCTCCACCCTGTTTCCTCTCTCTGTGTCGCTGCCTTTCTTTATCTGTGTTTTTTCCCCTTCTGTACTTTGCTTGTCTGTTGTTCCCCTGTTGTTACTTTCTGCTCCCCTGCATTTGGCAAAAGGCAATGTGGTGATGTCACTTTTCAGCATTTACTATTCCCAGATTTCCTGGTCTCTGGAGTACAAATGGAAGTAAAGTGCACGGCCAGAAACACAAGGATGCTTAAATTGGGTTGGACAGCATATTTTGATGAAGCTGTTTATACAGCTGGACTTCATTGGAAGCAAGACAGTGGGTGGATACGGGGTCTGTTAGGGTACAGGGTTGGGCCCGGCTGATCTGGTGTCATACTTTACACTTGAATGAAAACTGCAAGAAGGATACAGACTCGGGAACATTTGGGCAATGTTTACAGGCATTATTTGCACAGTTTTCTTGTATTCGTCTCTAATTTTAACCTATAAAAACCCAGTTCTACTGTTGCCTCAGGTCCCAAATGAATTGTTCTCTCTATTTAACCTTTCTGAAGTGATTTATCACTTTATAATACCATCCTCTGTATTTTGCATTTTTTCAGTCAAAGTCAGGTATTTTCCAGTATTTAATTTGCTGATCATGTAGATGTTCATAAAGGCTCAGATTAAAGTTGATGGTATTTATATGAAAAACAGAAAACTGAAGAGAAACTGACTTTTTCAGTAAAGTCTATCATTAACCCAAGTGTGTCCATCCACTGTCATTTATTAAACTCCACAGGTTTTACTGGTGAATCAGTTGTAGAAGACGACAGTGTTTCCACGTTCACTACGGAGCCTCTGAACGTACAAACGGGTCATATCTGATGACCATGAAAAGACAACAAACTGTATTTTACACCAGTTATTTACATGTACTAATAGGATTATTGGATCAACAGATATTAAGCTTTTTATATCAGTGGATGGTTTTGGTCATCGGTGGCTTTTTAGGTCTTTATGGGCTCATATGAAAACCTTTCCTGTGAACTGAAATAGAAGTATGTTTATCTCACTCAAGCACAGAGCAGTTTATGACATCATTCACTTTGATTTTTAGATTCTGGGTTGAGCAACAAATGTTTTCTCAGTTTCTTTTCAAATGATGCAAGAACCTCCTACAGCATATTTTCAAAATGACAAGCCCCAGGACTGCACAAATATAGACACACTCACTCATGTTACTCTTTATTCATTCCTGTTTTATGGGTACTTCTATATTTTAATGGACAATAAACAAATTTTTACCTCAGCATACTTAGTTTGTGGGTTTTTTTGGATCTTTCAGGTATTGTAGCTGTGCTGTTTTGCGGCCTGAGCCAAGCAAGATACACCATTCACAATTTATCCTCCGCGGGCAAGACCAGGACTAAGCAGGTAGGTTTCCAGCAGCTGATTGAAGTCTGTTCTACTGTTGTTTTCAAACAGTTTTTGCAGAGCGCTCACTTCCCATTGCCTTTTGATGCCAATGTTTGTGTCTTACGTGCGTGCACAGGCAATCATTAGCTGCTATTAGTGTTCCGGTTGTCCGGTGGGTGTCTGAGTGGGAGGCCAGTCTCCAGCTATCTGCTTAAAAGGCTGAGCACAGACGGAGGCCAGCGCACTGTCATACAGCACGGCAAGCTTCACAGAACAGAAAATAAATCAGAAGTACACACATATAGTCATCTATGCATTTATTATTCATTATCGGTGCCACAGTGCAGCTAACTGTTTATCACAGAAAAGCCTTTTAAATGCCATGCAGTACAGTTAAAGCTTTTCCCTATAAAGTGGATTGGCTATGCAGCAGTCAATGTACGTGCACAGTGCAGTATGTTTACTTGGCTGAATGCCTTTATCTACATTTTTATGATTTATACATGTATATGCAGCTCAAAGGAAAAGACAAAGTGATTTAGCATTTGCAGACACTAGTTGAATAGCTAGCAGGAAGAATATTTTTCTCTGTGGCATCTCTTGTCCTTGTGATATGAATCTTTTAAAGAAAAAGGTGCACTAATTCACTTTGATAGCCTTTTTACTAAGGCTTTAAATCAAAGCTAGTTTAATTGAAAAAAAAAACCAAATTAATAAATCATGACATCTGCTCTAATTTTATCCACATGAAACAGGTTTTTCTAATGTACAAATACTTCATTGAAATTAATGCAGTTTTATGAAGTTAATGACATATTGAACTTTACAGGACTTCATGGGTTTTAATACTCCCCTACTACAAAGTATCCATACTAGAAAGGGCCTTTTAAATCCAGAACGCCATTTTTTATAATCTTGTATGTTTCCAATTATTCAACAAGAAAGTGATTACATGAAAACACATCTACAGATAAATGCAACCTTATTATAGCCTCTAGCTATAGATGTTTGCAGTCGCTTCCTCAAAGGATCAGGGAATAACATCAACACTGGATTTGTCATGTTTGTACAAATCTGAGCCTGTTTACCCGTTTCAGATATGATCCGAGTCCTTCACTTTCACCCCAATACACACACACACACAGACACAGACTTCTTACCATCCACCCTGAAACCCCTCCCCGTCTCGGATGACCTTCTCCCTCATGATCCTCTCAATCCCTTTTATAATTTGCAGCTCTTTGAAGTCTTCAACTTCCTAGGGGAGATTTTCATCTTCAGCTACATGGGATACGTATTGTTGACGTTTCCTCACCATGTCTTCAAAGCTCTCTTCATTTCTGGGACATTTGTATCCTTTTGTAAAACATGATGGGGCATCTTCACTTCCAGCTGTGCAGCCTCTGGATCCCATTCAGACCTCAGAAACTGTAGTGTTTCATCTGCTTGTCCTGTTCATTTCTGTCTTCTCTCTATATTCGGTAAAAATTCTTACATGAACAATTGTCTGACACTTATTTGTTTTTCCTGTTTTCTGTCTTGCCTCTCTGCTGCAGTGCAGTGATTTCCCCAGTCCTTAAAAAAACCTCAGCACTTAAATTGTGCAGGTTTGATCCGGTGAGCTCTGCAAATGCCATTCAGCTAGTCTCCCATGATCACCTTCTCTGCAGATTAAGATGCTGCAGTGCAGCAGCACTCAAAGAAGCATCTATGAAACAGAAATTTAAATAAGTCTTTAATTATTGTTTCTGATGCTTGTTTTCTGTTCTCTAACAAACCTCAGTGGAATCAAGATGTTTGTCTATCTGAAATAAGATCATAGTAGCTTAATTTGATGTGGATTAAACACTCTATCTCTGTTGAAGTTGAAGATTCAATCAGATTTTTTGTCAGTAAGTCAGTGATACAGATTCCTTGTTACTTTGTTTTTTCACTGTTAAATTCAAAGTGCTAATGCATATTGATCTGCCGGCCAGATATAGACTGGAATTTCTAAATGACAAGCCCACAGTTTTCATAATCAGTGACTCTTTTTAAAAGATTTAGTGGGATTTAGGAGGCTCTAATTGCAGAGAGAGGGTATAATAATGATAATTTTCGTTTCAGTGATAATGTATAATCACACTAAAATGAGAATCATGTTTTTCAATAACATGGAATGAGCCATTTCACCTGATGTAGCTCCAAATGGACTCAGTCTTTTTTTTTTTCCATTTTGTAGTGAAAGGCATCCAGTGTCAAAGTAAATTACTTTCACCCTCTACAGTGTTAACCCATAAAGACCCAAACAGCCACCGGTGACCAAAATCATCTACTAATCTTAAACATTTAACACCTGTTGATCCACTAATCCTATCAATACATGTAAATAATTGGTGGAAAGTGCAGATTATTATCTTTTCATTGTCATCAGATATGACCCATTTGGACGTTTAGAGGCTCCATAGTGAATGTGGAAATACTGTCATCTTCTACAACATTGATTCACCAGTAAAACCCATGGAGTTGGATCACTGACAGTGGATGAACACACTTGGTTTATTTTCAGTTAATGATGATATTAGAAGTTATAGAAGATATAGAAATAATATGGAAATAATAGAAGATAATGAAGTTACATTTTCTTTAATTAGTTTGTGTTTCTGATATAATAACCCTCAACTTTGATTTGAGCTTCAATGAACATATACATGATCAGTGAATTAAATATAGGAAAATGCCTGTTTTTTACTGAAAGTACACCAAGTAAAGAAGATAAAATTATAACAAGTCATCCCAGGCACAAAAAACCCAGCCCCTCGCACATATTTCGCCCATTATTAGTATAATGGGAAGGTTTTAAAAATTCATTAAAAATTGTAACTTTGACCTACTTTTCCCAAAATGTAATGACATCTATTCTGGATCACTGGCAATCTATAAACCCCATTTGATATGAATTCAACCAATAGTTTTGCTGCTAGAATGTTTACGATGAAACAAACAAAACAAGCCAAAAACAATACCCCTCGCCTCCCCTTCGAGGGGTGGGGTAATAAATGGTGATAAATCACTACAGAAATGTTAAATGTGGAGAAAAATCCATTTGGGGAGTAACACAAAAGTAGCACCGGGTCTTTATGGGTTAATATCCCCTAAAGCGTCTGGAACAGACAAAACACTAGCTTTAAAAAAAGGACTACTGTGTTTTTGCAGCCACTATAGGAATGGACTGGTGTTGTATTATGTTAGTTTGCAACTTCACCATTCGATATCACTGCATATTATACACAGAATCATAGACTTTATATAATTGTTGGACAAAGGGATTGTGACGTCACATATTGGTTTATAAAGTGCTGTTTTGAAGCTAGTAGTTGATGTTTCATTTATCACAGTGTTTTTTTTGGAGCCAAAAGTGACCACATTTGGACAAAGGTAACAGTTGGCGTCAGAGGTGAGTTAATGCTAAGCAATAACTCCATGACTCTGTCAACTTCATCAAGCACTACATGACAAAGTAATTGCACAGTCTTGTTAGTGGAGCCCACAGTGTAGCTGTCTGTCAGGAAGAAATGTGTTTTAATATATAAACCAAAACTCCCAAGGATCAACTTGGCAGGCGAGCTGGCTGTCATACAGACCTGTCAATCAAAGCCAGACACAGCAGATATCAATGTCATCTATCCGAGATCTCATCAACAGAGGAAAGATTTAAAGACTGACCACTAGATTAATTATTAATGGTAGCAGAAAATAATAATAATAAAACTGGTAACACTGGAATGACTCGAGATCAGGAGGTTTTTGGAGGTATCCTAGTAAGATAATTCTTTATTGGTGTGATTTTGGAGCTGAGGTTCTTGCCCCTTTTATTGAACCTTTATTTAATTTCTAAACTGTTGTTGATATTCAATAAGAAACTGAATATCTTTGGGATTAAAGGAGTGATATTTTGCTTTTTTAAAGGGAATTATGCATTTTAAAACATTTCCCTGTGGTCTACATAAACTATAAATGCTCTGCTTGGGTCTGAATTCTTCATTAATTCCACTCCACAGGTCCATCTTCAACCCTATTTCTGAGTAATGACACCAGAAAGGTAGTTTTGAGCGCTGGCCCTTTAAATGCAAATGCACCACAACACCCCATCCCCTCCAGGTTGTTGACTGTGCTTCATGTTCCGTTCAGCCACTTATGTTCATTAATACAACCAACAACTGAACATTTTAGGTAATCAGCTTGAAGTTTGGACATATTTTCAGTATGGACTACAACAGCTGCTGCTGACTAACAATTATGGCGAACTCAGAGGAATGTTTGTCGGAAGTCTTGACCTTATATGTGCAAATGTCATGATGTAACGACTTATAAAACATAAATTAAGAAGGAATTAAAACAGGTTGTAGAAATCTACTCGATTTTTGCCAGAATGAATGTAAAAATAGCTTTGCAGCACCTGGAGGGTTCAAATTCAAACTTTATGAACCATTATGGTCCCCAAATACACAAATCAATGTACCAAAGACTAATAAAAGTGGGTTTAGCAAAATATAACTTATGTAAGACTCTTGGACACTTGTCTGCTCTTTTGTTTTTTGTTTTTGTTTTTTTTTTTGTGGCCAAAACAAGCAATTTTAGGACATCACTGTAGGATTTTAGAAGCACTGTGTATTTGTAGCATGTAGACAAAATGGATAACAAGGAAAAGATGATTATAGAGATGAAAATACAGCGCCAGTGTTGCTCGATTGTAGTCAGACAGGTGAAAAAGCAAGGCAGCCATTTGAAAAGCAAATGAAATGTATTTTCCTTTATAGACAGAAACCCATTAAAAAACACTCTTTAGTGTCTCCCTAGAGTCTCTGTGCACCAGCAGCACCTCCGATACATGTTCTGTTATCAAAAAGCCATCAGTTCCTTAATGATACTCATTACATGTTAAAGTTTACTGTCATAACAGATGTTTGATATTCACAGCTGTTGTTGTAGCTGTCAGCTCTGTATCTCCAAAAGGGGAACAAAGGGGGGAGTTATGTGCTTCTGGCTAACCATTTTACAATTGTCCTTGCCTGAGAGCTAAGAGCTGGCATGGCCATAGCGTACGCCTGAGGAGAGACTCTAGTGGCTGCACTCCAAGGAGATGTTCTTTCACAGTCCAGTGCCCAGATGGCCAGCAATTATTATTACAATCCATCTTCCACCATAGGGTCAAAAGAGCTCCAAAAAAAAAAGAGTCAACTGAGCAGATTCTTTTTCCAATGCTCTTATACTCAGTGTCAAGGGCTGCCAGTGAGGAAATGTTTGACTTGAGCGCTGAGCTTGTTTAGCTTTGTCCTTATTGTACATCCATAAGAAAAGCCTAGAGTGACAAAATGTTGGCGAAAACCATGCCTCCAGTTCTGAACGATGACCCGGATGTGCAAACAGGAATAAGTAGAGGTGGAACTCCTCTTGTACGGCACTAAAAGTGTCTATAAAAATGAAATAACCCCAGTGATTTCGCCCTGTTAATCGTTCTTTGGTTACGCAGTAGATTTTAATCGCTGTAGCTTGCAGCCTTTGCCAATGACAAAGGAGATGGGCTTTATTGGAGATGAGACTGAGATGAAAGTGTTTAATTACCTCCATTCAAATAGCTCAGAGGCTTTTGATATAGAGAAATGACTGCTTTTGGGAGCAGGATATTGCTTTTGAAAATCCATAGGGTGCATGCGATGTAATATTGACTGCAGGGTGTAAGGACGCTCTGTTTTAGTAATAGCCCTGTCAGAATAAGGTCCCCTGCTTAAGATATTGCTCCCTTTATTTATTCCAGGCATCGTTTTCTAAAATACTAAAGCAGTGATACCTGTCTGCGCACCTGTCGTTTCATATACAGTTTTGGGTTTTTTTTTTTTGTTAACGGAAAGTAGCTATCTCGTCTGATCCCCTCCGGCTCTGTCTTCTGTGGTTTATAGCCTTGACTTAGGTGCTTCTAATATAAACCTACCTAAGGATTTGGGGCTGCAGTTAGGCTCATATGAGGTTTTGAGGTTATATTGGGTTGCAGTGACTTCTAAAAGTATGACAAAAGATGATAAATTGTATCCAGGGTGGCAGATACATCTATGATTTGATATCCTCTCACTAACTGCTGCCCAGGACACTTAGCATTCAGTCCCATCCTATGTGAAACATCAAAGTGTGTGTGGAGGGCAGAGACAGCTGGCAGAGCCTGATTGGCTTCATGCCTCGGCATGGTGCCACACCGCTGTGTTTGCATCCTAAACAGGAAAAATCTCACATCTTTTTTTTAAAATTTTTTTTATTTTTATGTTTGAACGTGCAGTATAGATATACAGTTGCAGAAAAAAATACTAGACCAGCAAAAGTCATCAAAAACAACGGATGCAATCAAGCACTGACTCCTGCGTGTATCATGTGACTAAAGCAGACAGAAAAGAAAACATAGAATGCCTAAAAGCACTTTTTGTCAGCACAATGCCATAGCTATTGATGTAAGAACTGAAGTGATTTTGGGTATTATCAAGAAAATATGGAAAATGGCTAGATATCAGCTCTTAAATTAAACTCTTATGAGCTAGTTTTGTTATCGTATTTGTCCAAACAAATGTACCTTTAGTTGTACCAGGCATTAAAATGAACAAGAAATTGAAGAATACAAGGATGGTCTAATAATTTTTTCTATGACTGTAAATGTATGTCCTTATTCTCTTTAACAGTTTGAATGCATTCTTTTGTGTTTAATATATGATCTACATGTATTATCACTTCAACCAAACAGGAAGTTTCAATCATATTCCAATTTTAAGGCCTGAGGAAATCAAAGTATGTAGTGTTTCAGTCAGAAAAATGAAAAAAAAAAAGCAACAAAAAGCCACGAGTTGAGAATCCTCGCCCTACAGTTCGTTGCACTTCCTGTTAAAACAACAGCACATCCTGATTTACAGGCCTACTTAGCCCTATGAATGTGTCTCAGCCTTACATGTTTTTCTTAATTAACACTTAATGCACACAGCTCTCTGTCTTCATATCAAGGGCGCTGCATATCTACCCATTGTCTTTCCTGCTGAACTTAGGCCGTACAACCAAGATTCCTTGCTCCTTTCAGCACTTTATGATGTTTTCAGGTAAGATATTCAGCGATGACAAAACCTGTTTATACATTATTGTGTTTTATGTTTATTTACAGTAACATTTTCTATTTCAGGGACCTTGTAGAAAAATGTGTCGCCCACATTCCTGACTGTAGTCGTGATGCATGTTGGATTTGTGTTTGAGTAATTGTTAATTCTGCACGAAGCTGAAAACCTTTGCTCTGATTTATCCTATGAAAGCTCTTTAATTATAACATTTCTATTCATTGCCGGCGGCTAATGGCATCAGTGAGAATGCTGCAGGAATCTGGAGGACTTGTCAGCCTGTGTGTGCAGACACCAGTGGATTCGTTCTCAAGCCCTATAATATATTCACTACCCCTGTTACAAAGGAGTCTGTGCATTTATCGGCTTTGTCCAGGGCGTAGATATTTTTAGCCAGTTTTTCTATTTGTGTGTGAGTATTTTGGGAGTTAGAGTAAATAAATCATCGCTTCACTTTAGTTTCCAAGACTAATGGTTGAACCTCTGAATGGTTTGATGATGCAGGAGAAAGGGATGTTTGATGTGAAGTGATGTGGGGTATAGTGCAGCAGCAGCAGCAGCAGCAGCAGCAGCATGTTTCTCTGCTTGCCTGACCCACTTTACCTCTTACATAAGATGGTTTCTTTGTAAAAAGCCCTTGTCTTGCTATTTTTCAAAACTCCCCTACCACCACCATCACCTCCCCCATCTGTTTCTCGTGGCAGTAAAGGATTTGCTCTGGGAATTGTTTTGGCTTTAAGCATTATGTCACCGCTGTACAGTAAGCTAAAAGTTTGTTTTAGGGCTATTTGCTGGTCAGCAACTGGTCTATGATTGTTTCTTGATGAGAGTCAGGGTGGACAGCTTCATAAACTGGGGAGCTCTAAGTTCCTTCTTTAAAATAATTGGTTGTTCTGGTGACTAGTGGTTTGATGGATGGCAGTAATCGCCCGGAGGATGCCAGAAAGTTTGCTCACATGTGTTTTCTCCGCCTTCAGGTTTAAGGGGGGTTGTGGCCTTTAGTCTGGCTGTAAGAGACACGTCCACTGAAGTGAGGCGTACCATCCTCACCACCACGCTGCTGCTGGTCGGCTTCACCATCTGGGCGCTGGGTATGGCCACTGAACCCATGCTGCGCTGTCTGGACATCAGGTTAGCGCTAACAACGTCAGTATGATGCAAGTCAAAGCTCTCATTCTGTCTCCCCATCTGTCTTCTTTCTATCATTTTTGACACACAGACGGACAGCACTTAATTAGACTCTCACAATAAGAATTCAGCTGACTTAATATGCATGCCTTTGTAAAGTATTTCTGTGACTGTTTGGATTCGTCCTCCCTTTGCTACTTCAGCCTTTCACAGCCACTTAACTGCGTGTGTGTCGACTCTGGCTCTGCCCTCCATTAGCGACTTGCACAGCTGGTGTACTGGGCGAAGCAGGTCTACAGGTCCCTGGAAACATGTTACAGAGAAGATAACATTAAAATGCAGCTTGTCATGCAGTGCACAAACACAAAAACAAACAATATAATGAGAACAAATAGTACACCCAAAGAATTTTAAAACACACCACATGTATTCTGCAGGTAAAAACAATCTGAGGCCAAAAGGTCTGGATGAAAATCTTTAAAACAGCAAACTGTTCGGCTCTGTTCCACTCCAGTGTTTTTGTGCTCAATGCAAAATACAGTTTGACGTCTGACCCGGAACCTCAAACTCATCATTTGAGCCGATGGTTCGTTCTGACCGCTCTAGAGCAGCATCTGGTCCTTTTTGTTTAGAAGCATGACTAAACAAGATCACATCACTGTCAGGAAAGATGCCACGGCTGACGCAAGCAGAGATGAAGATGCTGCTCCTGAACGTCTTTATTCCAGCTTGTGCATCTCCAACGATGGTTCAGTGCAACCACACGTCACTGATCGACCAAGACCAGGTCAAGTGTTCGGTCTGACGTATAATAATCCATACCTCAGGTCGACATCAGGCGCTCGTGTCCGTCCATGAGGAGCAGGATTCTGACAGTTATTGATGCTAACATGACCCGTACTTGTAATTGATGCAACGTCATAAACTCTTATTTATTTCTCGTGTGATAATGGAATCAAGTCACTAACACTGAATTACTGCAGAAACAAGATGCACACCCTCTTACGGTTTCCAAGTTTCTGTCCAACAACTATGGAAAAAAAAAGATCTGGTGTGTTTTTAAACTTCGTTAGCATACATGGTATTTTTTTCTTTTTAAGTCTATCTATGATTCAAGGTCAGTGGGCGATAATAACTAAGGAGTGAAGAAGAGGCGTGAAGAGCGCAAGGCAATAATTAGATATTTATGTTATTAAAGGGTAATCTATGGCCCAGATCACAGTGGTGTAATTGACTCCCACAGACTGTCGAAGCAGTACTTTTGAATCATGGCGTCCACTGACTTGTGTGTGCATGGTGTTCATGTCTGCAAGTAAAGCTATTATGCCTCTAAGAAGCCAGAAATAAAAATCAAATGTTCCCCTTTTCTCGAAGCAAGACTACAAAATAACTAATAATTACTAGTAATAGAAAGAAAAGGGATTGAACATTTAAGATGGAATTATGGATAACTTTACACAAAGTAAATATATAAAACATGTTCAATATATCTAAAAGTGACAGGTTTGGACATTAAAATACCCCCCCCCCCCACAACACAATAACAGTGAAGCAATTTGTGTTGTGTGAAGCCAAACCTGGAGCTGCTCTGTTGTTAATGAATTGCAGATTGGCTTTGGTAATTCAATCTGCTGAGTTGTTTGTTTGAGCTTTTACAGCCAAATAAGCTTCATTTAATTTTAATGCTTAAGTTTATGAACCAGACAAAGAACCAATATCTCAGTAAAAACATGTCTCTTCCTCAGTGTTAGTGACCAATGGACATTTGACTGTATTGATATGTGCATTATTTATTTATTTATTTATTTATTTTAGATCTTGTTTTCACTAACTCTAGTATAGTCACCGGGTGTGAGATTGAGTTAAAATTAGAAGAAAAAAACACACAAATGAATCCAGTTGAAACCTTTACTGTCAAATGTGTGAATTATGGAGAGAGCTTTTTGTTTATTTGGATGTGACTGACAGTAGGAACACGTTATCATTAGATAATTCAGCAAAAAACAGCCTTTTGTCTAGCAATAATATGTTCTGTTTTTAGTCATAAAAGCTTACTTTTCCTTCATTTCCTTTTTACAGACATAATGGTACCCACTCTGTTGCAAGGTTTATTTTTAAACAATTCAGCAGAAGCCATAATTAACGTATTTGCAACATTTTTTTCTCAATAAGATGTTTACTTGGCCAAGAAAAAATAATATTCCTCTAGTAGGAATGCGTACCTGCTTACACTGGTACAAGTATGTTTACATTGTCTGCACTATTGCATTTGCACATCTTTATACTACTTCTATATTTTAAAAATTCTACCCTTTCATACAGTGTAACTCTAATTTGCACATATTTTCAATTGTACACTATTTCATATTTTATATTTTTAATACATGTCTGTATCTTTCGTGTTGTTTAGATGTAAGTGCACTATCACTGGCAGAGCCCACCTGCAATTTCATTGTACAACTGGCATCATATTCTATTCTATTCTATTCTATTCTATAGTTCTGCTTACAGGTAGCCATGCATACCCCATTAAAAATAATGTTTTTTTTTTGGTTGCAGATGTTCAACTCAGCTCCCTTGCTTTGTTCCTTGTGGAGAGTTTGGATTTTGTACACTTGCTCATATCTATAAACCTGTTGGTATCGTCTGTCATAATGGTTAATATCAGGTGTGTCTCACATTCTGACCAGAAATGTGGATTTTTCTTTGGAGCATCTATCTCTACCAGAGAGGATCTTGGTCTTTACTTCAGCTGACTGTAAACTCTAGTGATGGGCGGATTGATACTAAAATATCTATATCTCCGATACCAGATCTTTACACTCTAGAATCGATTCACAAATCAAAATATCGCTACTTTTGATACTTGGGTCATTTGAGGTAATGTATATCAGGAACACAGTGGAAAGTAGCTAAACTATTGGGATCTTATCCAAATGATACACAATTGGTGGAAACTACTTCTTCTGCCTGGGTAAGTGTGTGCTGCATCAGGCTTTGTTCCATGTTAATATGTTCATGTAACATGAATTAATATGCAAGTTTTCATTTTTATAGTAGTTCTTAATTAAACAATAATTACTCTCATGAAGTTCATGATCTGAAATACACTTTTTTTTTCTTCCAGACATTAAGTGTATTTGTACAAAGTATCGGTATCGGATCTGTATTGCCGATACCAGCCAGAATTTTACTCAGTATCAGATTGGAAAGGAAATCTGTGGTATCAAACATCACTAGTAAACATCAGTTGTGATACACAGCTTGCAGTAAAATACACAAATTAGATTCATTTTCTGAATGTGCTTTGTACATATCCAAAGAATCCTCATAAAACTGGAACAATATCGACATATCCTGCACTTCTTAATTGGAAAAAGCGTGATTTGATAAAAGGTCTAATTCAGAATATCTGAACAAAATATGTTGTTTACATGACATCAGTCAAATTTAGAATAGTGTCAAATTTGTGCATGTAAACATGTTCACTTCAGTCACTTGGACTTACATTAACCATTGAACAGATCTCTTGTTTCCTTAAAATCTTTGAAACCTAATACTTCACACTGTGGACCAGGTGGAATAATTTCGTTTTCAGATACATTGGTCTTTTTATTCCTATTTATATTGTATAGTAGTATAGTATATTATTTTATAGTATTCAAAAGCCTGACCAGGGATAAAGACTGCAAATTAGCTGAAGCTAGACATCTTATATGCATCACATTTTCCCGTTGGTGGCAATACTGTATGTATCATCCCTGTTAAATAAACATTAGATAAAATAAAAATAAATGTACACATCAATAATCACTTTTGATTAGGTGCATTTATTATACTGAGTCCCATTTTGATTATCTTTCTAGAATAAGTCACAATTGTCACAATCGTTTCATGAGAAGAGGTGAAAATCTTTTATTACAATTTTATGGGCAACAGTATGTTTTCTATCAAAATAGAAATACTCAAACTGAGTCACTGTTTCCTGTCACCGCTGTGCAAATGTACAAACTGACCCTTTTTTGGTGCATCCACACACATGATTACCCTGTGATAGCTGCTATCTTGAGAACAAATTTCCCAAAGTGGAAACAAAAGACACTTGACTGCCTTTTTGCCCATCTTTTTCTTTTCTTTTGATGCAGTTGCAGGTCTTTTGAGATAGCTATAGGGGGAATAAAGAGTAATTTCACATTGAGTACAACTTTCAAAGACTCTACTGAAAAACCATTTCAGCGATGGAATGGAACTTAAATTTGCTTCAGGTGAAGAGATGTAATGTATTATTCACTGAAATGAAGTCTTTCAAAGGTCTTACTTTTCCCTTCTGTTCATACAGTCAGATGAGGAGAGGGAGGTGGAGGGGGGGAGAGATTGGAAGGGAGGAAAACAGAGGTATTCTCTCAAACATGACAACCCTGAAGGCTTGATGCAAAGCACTGTGGTGGGCTCTAGAGATTAAAGAGTGCCCACAGAGGTAGCAAGCAGGAGAAGGAAATGTGTAGAGGAAGGCAGTTGCTTCTTTCCACAGGTACACAAATGCTCAGACAGGATGGCCGTGTGCAATGAAACTAAAATATAACTCCCTGGCTGCAAGAAAAATGAGAAAACATAGTCAGTAATGCCTCCAGTGCAGGGTGAGCTCAGAGCCATAGAGAGAGAGAGAGAGTTGTGACACGCTTTGATGTCGCTGCTCCGGTGATCACGTGGTTCATGTAAGCCTCAATAGTTCAAACTAAACCGTGCGCTGTCATGTTCTTCTATGGGACAGACAGCAGCAAGTGCTTTATTGCATGGTAAATATCAAAATAAACCACACAGGTGTATTTCTAATCGTTGTTGCACTACTGTTTTTATGTTTGTGTCAGTCATGTTTTTGAGTAGTGAGGTTGACCACTGAAAGGACTACATTTAGCAAACGTTGGGCTACTTACTATTTAAAATGATACCTCCCTTGTGTGTGAGTAGCTTGACATACCCTAATCATGAGCTTAAATCCACCACTGAAACCCTTGGCATGCCCTGATCACAAGCTCACTGCTTCTTGACTTAGAGCAGTGTTTTTCAACCTTGGGGTCAGAACCCAACATGGGGTCGCCTGGAATTCAAATGGGGTTGCCTGAAATTTCGAGTAATTGATAAAAAAAAAAACCCAAAAAACAAAAACGCACTTATTAAAAATATATGGTGAGTTGAGAGAGACAATCACCATACATAAAAGACATGGCAAACTGTGAAGCTGAAACTGAAGCACTGTGGTACTGTTTATGTGTCAAATGTTCATTGTGGTCAGTTTCAGATGCTGCAGTTCTTTCATAATTCATAGTTTGAGTTATTTTTTGTTCAGTATTAATTGTCAGCCTTGTAAATCCAAGCTGGACTGACTCTACATATCCTGATCAAGGAAAATAAAATCTCTGACTTTGTGCAGTAATCTACACCTGGCTTTTCTGCCTCCGTCCATAATAATATATATTATATAGACTAAATGTCGTCTAAAATTAACATTTATTTGCAACATAGTATAGCAAACTATTACATGATCAAAAACAAATTAATTTTAGAAAAAAAAAAAGTCTGTTTTGAATGTCTGGGATCACCAGAAATTTGTGATGTTAAAATGGGGTCATGAGCCAAATTACTAGAAATTTCAGGTGACCCCAAGGTTGAAAAACACTGGGTTAAGATGTACCTAATTTAGTGTTAAAGGGGATATTTCCATATTTATCATCACCACCTGGTGGTCAGTTTGGTTTACCATTAAACTTGTCTTCTGTCTTTTTATACTGTGATATTCTATAGTATCTCAGGTTCAAAACACATCATCTTTTTACTAAATAAATTTGAGAATTTTACCTGTTATCATCTGGGGTCATGGCTTATCATTGAAGGGTGATAGTGGGTTCTGAATCCAAACCAGCTGAGAACCACTGCTTCAGAGTACAATTAAAAATCTTTAGGTAGAGAAGTGTGATTGGAATTAAAACCGTATGAGAAGTGAAAAAACCTTGCTCAGCTTCAGTCCAGACATTATCCTTCATTCCATTAGACAAAATGTGCTTTCAAAGCCTAGAATGTTTGCCTCTCATATTCTTGCCAATTTTTCCCATCCCTCTCTATTTCAGTTTCAATTTCAAGGTGCATTATTGCCCACAAAGTTTCATCATGCCACCGCAAAATAAAGTGATTATTGCACAATTGATGGTAATTATTAATATATCAGAAAACAACAAACCATGAAACTGTAGAAATGTCAGCTTTATTTTTTCCCCTGACTCTTATTTTTACCTCTGCGTCATCACAACATTCGCTTTAAACCCGAAGTCCGACCTTCAGCAATATACTGCGCTTTCCATTTTCGCTCACTCCTACACTTGTCACCTCCCAGTAGTGCTACTCTCCACAAGAAGACAAAAAACAAACTTTGAAATAGATGAGAGTTTTTAAACATCCAAAAAACAGACGATATCGGTATAAAAAAATAAGGGAGTTGTGTTTTTTATTGAAGTGCAGAGCGCAAGCACAAGCAGCCAGCCGATAAATTTTATCTTGAACTTTGTGTCCGAACATGAAAGCTCAACCTTTGGTGCAGTGCAGCAACACAGTCTGGGAAGAGAGCAGAAGGAATTGAATTAAAAAGGAGCAATAGTTTATCTTCATGGTCGATCGCATTTTAACATGTTTTTCAAATATTACCCGCATGTGTACACTTATGTCATAATCAGCATACCAGGAATAAATCATCTTTATATATATATATATATATATATATATATATATATATATATATATATATATATACATACACTTGGTTTATTAATAAAAAAAAAAGGAAGAAATAATCTTTATCTTTTTGTCTTACTGTGTATGTGTATGTACTGTGATAAATTGCCAGAGTTATGCTAATATGGGATGTGCTCGTTCTGCAAAATAAGCACCAACTCAAACTGGAATACAATCAGCCTATAATTAATGGATTATACATGAATGTGAGTCTGCATAAGTAAAGCTTTTTTTGCAGGTCATTTTTTTTATATTACGTCTCAAACCCTGTCGTGTGTTTATTCTCTCTGTCTTTGCTTTGGCCTCTCTATTGGGAAACTCGACAAACTTTAGGCAGTTTTATGTCATTTTTTTTAACACACTCTGCTTGTTTGTGTGCACCTCACTGCACAGACCGCCTGTGTTTGTGTTAATACTTAACACACGCTCAGCTGCTCTACTCCACCCATCTTGTTTGACAGCATGAAATAACTAAAGAGGACCAGGAATGGAAAAAAGTTACCTTGTGTGATGTGATGAAAATGGCCGTCTGCCAGTGTTTGTACCTCCACCAACTCCAAGTATGGAGAGTGATCCTGTGTTTGTTTATGTTTCCACGATGCTATTTTAGATTAGTTACAGGTTCAATATGTACGATTTGTACATTAACCCATAAAGACCCAAACATCCATCACCGACCAAAAGCATGTACTGATATAAACTGTTTAATACATGTTGATCCATTAATTCTATCAATACGTGTAAATATTTGTTGTAAAATACAGTTTGTCATCTTTTCATGGTCATCAGATATGACCCATTTGGATGTTCAGAGGCTCCGTAGTGAATGTAGAAACACTGTCATCTTCTACAACATTGATTCATAAGTAAAACCCACAGAGTTTGATCAATGACAGTGGTTTATTTGATATATTATTACCTCTGTATGTTTTCATCAGGGTTTGTTTGTTTGTTTGTTGGTTTGTTAGCAAGATAACTCAAAAAGTTATGGACCGATTTTGATGAAATTTTCTGGAAATGTTTATACTGGCACAAGGAATAACTTATTACATTTTGGTGGTAATCCGGGGGGGGGGGGGGGGGGGAACTGATCTGCCTTGGCGGAGGTCTGTGCTCTCTGAGTGCTTTTCTAGTATTATGTAATATAATGATATCAGTCACTTTTTTCTGCAATTTTCTCTGTTTTCAATATAATAACCCCCAATTTTAATCTGAGCTTTTATGAACATTTTCATGATCAGTGAATTAAATACAGGAAAATACCTGATTTATACTGACAAAATGCAAAATACAGAAGAAAATGTTATTATAAATATTGATAAATCAGTTAAGGAAGATTAGATATAGAGAAATTTCCATTTGGGGCTGCCTGGGGCATCGATAAGGGGGAGGTAATCATAACAAATTCATGGGGCTCAGTGTTTTTGGGGGTTCCATAGAGGAGTGGAGGGGGCCCAGTGGATGCTGGTTTGAAGTTGTGAAAATGTTGTGTACAATCGGCTGCATAAGAGAGGACTAGTAGTTGGGACACGAACAGTGAAAGAATGTTAAGTTTTGTTTTTGGTTTCACACTATTGTATGTGACAATGTGAATGGATCTCACCATCATCCACAGCCCCACCCCCCCACCCCCCGTCCAATACAGGGAGAAGATACGACATTTGTGTACAGTCCAGAATGATTAGGCTTTCATGGAGCCCATAATTGGTAGCAGCGCCCCTGGGAACTGCCATCAAAGTAGCACTGGATCTTTATGGGTTAAGTCTGTGCAAGGCCTGAAACACAAAGTAGGATTCATGGGTTAGTGACGTAACTTCTGGTTTTCAATATCATGAAAGTGGTAACTTATCCTGAAAATCCTAAAAATTTAACCTACATAGAGCAGGTTTTGTCTGAGATATTCAAAGTACACTGTTGCCCAAAAAGTTAGAATAATTTTGTTTTCAGACACATTCCTCTTCTTATTCCTGTTCTTAGACATCAGTAATCACCTTTGACCATGACATGACATACTGACTCCCAGCTACACTTCATCTATCACAAATAAATCACAGTCACAATCATTTCATGAGGAGAGATAAAAAATGTTTCAACTTTATGGGCAACAGTGTACATAAAAGCACTGCTTCGTGACCACTACGACTGACTTAAAATAGACACGGATTAAAGCTCTAAAGCCATGTATTTGTTGAGTGCAAGTACAAGTTATCAGATTAAATTTAGTTTTTTATTATATATTTACTTGCTCCCAAACCATTTTAGAACACTAGGGATAAACTAGACCAATAGTTAAATTGCCTTTCACACCATAAGCCTACATCTAAGCACCGCATTCATTTAACTGAATAAATTGTACTTACAGTCAGATTCACTTGTGCCATAATGATATAACATTGACAGGAATATTGACAGAAACACCCTCACACAGTGGGCAGTTTGTCACCAGCTTTTCCTTCCTGTCTTTGGCTGCAGCAGATGTGTTGCTTTTAACACCTATAATATATATATTTCTTAATTCGTCATATCTGTTTGTTCCTGTTGTGAAAGATATGCGGTCTAGACCTGTCCATGTTTGTCATTTGTCATCTATTACGAGCCCACACATAACTAGTCAGGATTCCTTATTTTACTAAATAAATTTGTTAGCGATGATGCTTCATAGCATTGTATTCAAGAATTATATGAGAGTATATTGCACCCTAAACCAGACCGAGAAACACACAGATTAATTTTCATCATATAACCAAACCAGGTGATTTTCTCAGCGATAAGGTGATTGAACTTCTAATGGTGGTAGCTGTGTGTTTTTCTTCTCACTTTTCAGTGTGTAGGCTGAATGATGAGTTGGCAAAATCTTAACACCTAAAGGAAATGTTTGAAAGGTTTATTTCACATCACCGTGGTGACATTAATGAATAAATCAGACAGTGCACAGGCAAGTTAGTGAAATCCCTGTAAAATACCACATCTTCTTTGTCTAAGACCACAACATGACTTTAAAAAATATGGTCCAGGGCAAGACAACACCAACACCCAGTCTTGAGTGGTGGACACAATGGCCCAATCCCAATTCTCATTTTCACCCCTCCCCCTTGGCCCTTGCACTTTGCACTTTAGGGGTTGACACATTCCTCCTATGAAATGAGACAGACCTTCGAGACCTGTTATGCTATCAGCAGTCATCGCTGGCGCTATAAACATCAAGGTTATTATCGTTGATGAAAACTAACGAAATGACGAAAACTAGAATTGAAAAAACATTATCGTTAACTGAAATAAATAAAAACTATAATTAAAAGGAAAAAACAATAACTAACTGAAACTGTATTGTGTGCTTACATAACTAACTAAACGAATAAAAGTTATGGATAAAATTCCCTTCATTTTTGTCTTTGTCAACGTCGGCCAGGGGCCAGAGGGGGTCCAGTTTGGGGACCACAGGATTTCATCTCTGCTTTTTGCGGATGATGTTGTCCTGTTGGCCTCATCGAGCCTGGACCTTCAGCGTGCCCTGGGGTGGTTTGCAGCCAAGTGTGAAGCGAGTGGGATGAGGATCAGCACCTCCAAATCCGAGGCCATGGTTCTCGACCGGAAGAAAGGTAGTTTGCCTTCTCCGGGTCGGTGGGGAGCCCTTGCCCCAAGTGGAGGAGTTCAAGTATCTTGGGGTCTTGTTCACAAGTGAGGGAGGGATGGAGTGTGAGACTGACAGACGGATCGGTGCAGCGTCTGCAGTGATGAGGTCATTGTATCAGTCTGTCGTGGTAAAGAAGGAGCTGAGCCAAAAGGCAAAGCTCTCAAGTTACCGGTCAGTCTACGTTCCTACCTTCACCTATGGTCATGAGCTTTGGGTCATGACCGAAAGGACAAGATCCCGGATACAAGCGGTCGAAATGAGCTTCCTCCGTAGGGTGGCTGGGCGCACCCTTAGGGATAGGGTGAGGAGCTCAGTCTCCAGGGAGGAGCTCGGAGTAGAGCCACTGCTCCTCCACATCAAGAGGGGCCAGCTGAGGTGGCTCGGGCATCTGTTTCGGATGCCTCCTGGAAGCCTCCCTGGGGAGGTGTTCCGAGCATGTCCCACTGGGAGGAGACCTCGGGGAAGACCCAGGACATGTTGAAGAGACTATGTCTCTCGGCTGGCCTGGGAACACCTCGGGGTCCCCCCGGAAGAGCTGGAGGAGGTGTCTGGGGAGAGGGAAGTCTGGGCATCCCTGCTTAGACTGTTGCCTCCGTGACCCGGCCCTGAATAAGCGAAAGATAATGGATGGATGAATAATTACATACCAACAATGGTAAGAAAAAAACAAAAAACTACAACAGCTCTAATGGTAAAGGGCAGCACATACCAGCAAATACCAGATGGTAATGGACAACACACACCAACTAGATGATGAACAACAAGCACACCTTAAAATATAAGCTAGAATATTGATGTAACATCAGTTTTAAGACCCTCCATCTTTATACTGGGACCAGATCATATTTTTGTACAACAGTTTAAATTGGTGGATATTTTGCCATTGCTTGTGTTGGATGTCTAGACTGTTCCAAAGTTTCACTCCACATACAGACACACAAAAACGTTTATAAGTGGTTCGAAATTTGGGTAATGCGAAATCTCCAAAGCCTCTCAAATTATGAGTACTCTCCCAAATTGTGAAATTTTTGTATATTACTTGGTAGTAATTTGTTGATGCTTTAAATAAGATTATTGCTGTATAATATTTTACAAGATCATGGATTTTTATTAGTTTTGACTGAATAAAGAGATTCTGAGTGTGTTCTAAAAGTCCAACCTTATGTATGATCCATACTGCTCGTTTCTGTAATATGACTAATGGATTAATGGTGCATTGGTAACCGTTTCCCCACACTTCAATACAATATGTGAGGTATGGGAGGACCACAGAGCAGTATAAAGTACGGAGTGCAATTTTCATCAAGGTATGTTTTCACTTTATTTATGATTGAAAGGCTTTTGGAGATTTTTGACTGACTTGCACTCTGCTACCAGTTCAGAAAAGATGACTCGTGGGCCAAACCAACTGAAACATTTGGGAGGGAAAAATTCCCTCAGATGGTAGAACCCATCGAATCTGCTGCGATGGAGGGGCTGTGCTGTCAGATGAATGGAGAAGGAATGCATAGTTGAACAGAGAATGAATGCAAGAAGATTAGAGACGTGACATATAAGTGTCAAAATTATTTTTCCCATCCAACCGGCCCAAAGTCCAGATTGACATGAGCCGGCCCATCGGGAATCCTCCCGATGCTCCCGATTAGCCACTCCGCCATTGCTGCTGTATACTATATCAATACTATACCATCAACACAATACAAAAAAATGACAATGCAATATAACAGTGTTGCATCACAGACAGGTATCCCTGTATTTTTTAATGTAGCTATTACTAAAGCAAGAAACCTCCCCACGACTGCGCCACATACATCATCAATAATTACTGAATAAACTGACAAAAACGTACAAATGTTAATAAAATGCATCATACTCACCAACTAAAAAACTACTGCTTATTTTTATGTATGTTTGCGGCCAAATCCATTTCTTCTCTGTCAGTCATTGTGTGTTGATAAAACAGCTATTAAATCTAAACCAATATATTTTATCTTATGCAGTCGCTACAGTTGTGGTTTACTATCTGAGTTTACTCGTACGCTCTTTGACTGTCTGATTAAATGCTGTGAAAATGCCGAGATTATTGTACGCCTGCGGGATCGCCTGAAATCTGATTGGTTAAAGCAACAGGTTCATTCCATTTATTGGAAATTTCAGAGGCTGCACTGTTGATTCTGAGCCACAAGGCAGATTTTTTTTTTACCCGGCAACACATGATGGATTAAATATGATTAGCAATGCCTGAAAATACATATAAACTGCTGGACGCAAGAGAAAAGTTATGAGATAAAGAGAATAGACTATTGAGAATAACTGAATACATCTTCATGGAACAAATATAAGCATACCAGTTGAAAATGTAGGTCAGTGATTCTGATTTTTTAGGCCGGCAGAGAAGGCCTTGCTGACTCTGACAGCCCACCACTCATGTACCGGCTGTTGCCATGGATGTAGCTTCAAAATGTCAAATATCAACAAACGACTGGCTCCAGTTAACACAAACAGACTCACACACAGCATATGCACACATTGAACATACAGTATGTGTACAAATCAAATACTTATTTTCTATGCTCTATATTTTTTCTCTTGTCATTGTAAATCTTAAGAAGTTACAACTATTGGCTGTGCATTCTTTTTAGCTGCTTTAACCTTTTAACCCCTGAGACATTATTGCTGCTGTGAATTTGCGTCTGTTTCAATGTCATTAAAGCTGCTGTGAGTAGGTGCTTGTGTTCCTTTTCATCAGTGGTTTTCCTTTCTTGGGTTTTTTAGGGTCAAAACAGGGTGGAATAACAGAAAAAGACAAAGACAGGAATTGAAGTTTTTACTAAATAAAGCACTCAGAATGTACATCCATAAGAGATTTAGGATGTTGAACATGAACTGTGAACTGGAACACACTGAACAATAAGTATTTGAATTTTGGCCCAGTAGTTTTTGTTTTGGGGCTCTTTTTTAAATCAGTCCAGCTACTGTTTGGTAGTGGTGTGCGATACTGCATATATTGGTATCGATCCGATACCAAGTAAATACAGGGCCAGTATCGCCAATATCGATGCCAATACCGAATCCGATAGGGATACATTTCAATAATTAAGGTGGATGCATAATCAAATTGCTAAATCTCAATTTTCATGACCTTAAAGTGTTTTGTGATGGTTCCATTTTTATTATTAAGTAGTTAAAACCCAGGACAGAATTAGGGCAAAGGTCATAACTAAATATAAAATACGTTATTATTAAAATAAGTTTTTACAGAAACAATAGAACAGTAACAAAACAGTTTGTACCCATACATTGTCATGTCTGGAATTTTTTCTTAAATTAACGAAGTGCACAAAATGATCACAAACAAACAAAAACAAATTAAAACAAATAATTTTTTTCAGGTAGTGTTCAGAAACAGCAATACAAAATTTTAATCAAAATTATCTGTACCTTATAGCCTTTTTACAAATTATTCAGCTTGCTGTTGTGTCATTTTTGGCCTGCAAATATAACTACATGGTGCTGCTCTTCCATGCCATTCTTCTGCTCTGTGTCGCCGTCTGTGCATGCATTGTGCGTGTGCTGGTGGGCAGGCGCACCTGAGCCGGCGGCTTGCTTGTTTACTTTGCGCTGCTGAGTCACATGACAGCACAACATCAAAACACAAGGGGGGGAGCGAAGTGTGCCTGCTCCGCACTAAGACAGAAGCAGCGAGTCCGGCGACCTGACTGTCACCTCTTTGACTAAACTGCAGCAATGCATACAAGAGAAAACTGAAACTATAGTATTGATCTCACCATGTTAGTATCGATCAGATACCGATACGGACTTGGTATTGCTACTATTGATATTTGGATCGATCCGCCCACAACTAGTTTATGGCACCAGGTTGAACATCAAAAAGCAGTTACACGGTCAACAGTCAAAGCACAGTTAAACTAGAAAAGCACTCAGAGAGTGCAGACCTCTGCCAAGGCAGATCAGTCTCAATCCCCCCCGATCACCACCAAAATTTAATCATTTGTTTGTGCCAGTAGCAACATTTCCTGAAAATTTCATGCAAATCCGCCCATAACTTTTTGAGTTATCTTGTTAACAGACAAACAGACAAACCCCAATGAAAACATAATATGCTAACATAATAAGCTAACGTAATAAGCTAACGTAACAAGCATGTGTGTGAACGCTTAAAATAACATTTGCTATTTTAAAATTAGAAACTAACTCTTAAAACAACAAAAACTAGACCAGTATCAGTGCCAGTATCAACATTTCCTGAAAATTTCAGCAAAATCCTTCCATAACATTTTGAGTTATCTTGCTAACAGACAGACAAACAAATAAAACTCTGCTCCTCCCGTCCCCCCGTGCCCCGATCACCACCAAAATTTAATCATTTGTTCCTTGTGCCAGTATCAACATTTCCTGAAAATTTCATCAAAATCCATTCTTAAATTTTTGAGTTATCTTACTAACAAACTAACAGACAAACCCCGATGAAAACATAACCTCCGCCATTCCTTGGCGGAGGTAAAAATAGAGGAAAACCGCGACAACACTGCAAACAACAGTAAAAACATAAAAGGACAAGGAAAACGGTGTAAAAAAAAAAAAAAGTCCAAACCATCAGTTTTTATAGTGAGTCGGCCTCACTCACTGCTCTGTGTTTTACCCCCCATTCCGCAGGTGGTGGGTTGGTGCACTGAGCATGCTCACATGTCTATGGGAAGTACAAGGTCTATTCTCTCAGTTTTGAAATTTTTGCTACTGAGCAAACGGTTGAATATTTAGGAATATTTAAAATAAATCATACATTCAGAACGATCACCACAGACACGTCTGGGGTTAAAGGGTTAACTGTAGAAAACACCAAGAGTCACTCATACATGTAAATATACAAACTCTCACAAGTCTCACAGTTTTACAAAGTGTCTGCCAACAGGCTAAACATGCTAGCATTGTTAAATTGAAATTACACATCCTTCTGCAGTCTCTCCATTTTTATCTTTCTTTTCTCCTTTGTTCATATCGTTTTATGTTTAAGCAGTGTTAAACACACACATCCACTCACACAATGACACAGTGCTATACTGCTGGTTTTCAGTCTCGGCCTGTCTCCTTGGCTTTGATGGGGGCCTGGGGGTGGCAGGACGCCCCTAGGGAGATCTGAGCCCCGGTCACAGGGAGCTGTCTGGGGCCCCAAGGCTTTGAACGTTGGCCAGTCATGTCCTCTCCAAGCCCTTTCAGTATGAATATCATTACATATCTGCAGCCTGGCTCGGACTAATAGTTTCATTTTGCTTTTAGCATTTGCACTAATCAATTAATAGAGATGGCAGTAGCTGTAGATTAGCAGGGGACTTTTGCAGCCTTGCTATATGTACATACTATACATCTGAACTACATTTCTGCTGATGTACTTTGATGTTATGCCAAATTAAGTCAGCATACTTTAATTTTAAAAAAAAAAAGAGATGAGACAATCAGTCACTTGCTGCCCATTTCCTCTTTTTGTGAAATTGTCTAATTTAAAACGTGTCATGACATCTAGTTAGGAGCGGCAGGAAGCTTTAGTAGAATTTGTCTGTGTATTTTTACATGTGTGTACATATACTGTAAATGAGCAGTATTTTTTTTAACTTGGAGGCCATGACAAAACAGCTGGAGGCTGGCTAATGACTGGCCTGTTTGTTGTGAGTGGACAGATGGACAGATGGAAATCTATGTCTCTGATGGCACTTGCTCTCCTTCATGCCCCACTGACCTCTTATCTCCCCCTCACTCTGGGTCTTCTCTAGCATCAGTCTGCCTGCAGAGCTTTGATAGTGTTTTACCAATTGCATAGGCAGTGGAGTATAGAATAAGGCAGGAAAAGTTACATGCATTGATACATACACTCACACGTCTTCCTTATATATAGGCATAGCAGGCTGAAGGAGAAAGCAAAGTCACCCACATATCCTGAAGCACACAGGCAAATACACACTGTCCATAATAAAAAGATGTCAACTAGATTGGATGGAAGATACTTCAAAGGTCCAGAAAGATGAATGGCTCCTGCATAGGTTTGTCCCATCTGATAAGGAAAAGAGACAAGAATACAGAAGAAGAGGAGCCGGAGAAGCTTAAATCCTGACTTTTATCTATATATATTCTTTAGTCTGTCCAGTAAAAGTGGTTGCTGTGTGACAAAAGGAAATATAAGAGAAATGTGAATTAGAAAATCAATTTACACCAAGGATGACTTTAAAACTTACACAGAGAACAAATGCTTTCTTTCCTTGCTTAAAAAATGTAATATAGGCGATTTGTGAAGTAGTTTTTGGTGTACAATAGCTTTCTAAAGGTGAAACGTGTTTCTTTTGTCCTTTCAGTAATGGAGAAGGGGAGGGGACGATTGTTCTGTGTTGGTCCAATTTGTCAAGCAAAATGCATGTCTCTGATTTGTACCAATTTTTTTATGTCTACAAAAGACATTCATTATTAATGTGGCCTGATGATCCAGTGATGGATTGGAGCTATAATGCTGTTCCCAGAACACTTTGTTGATGTTATTTATCAAAACAAGCTCAAGTTCTTTTCTTCTCCTTCTCCTCCTCTTCCTCCTCCTTCCTTTCCTCATTTGCTTCCTCCCCTGTTCTTCCTTGGATGATTTTCCTTCCCTTGCTGTACTGAAAGTTAAGTCTCATTTCTCATTACATTGAGCTCAGTTCCAGTCAGTGACAGGGTTTAGATGTGCAGCACTAAGTCACAGCGGATCCCCGCAAGTTCAGCCAGCTGCACCGACCATTGATTATGTCTCTCGAGCGTTGGAGAACCAAGCTTCGTTTTAACATTTCAGATGGCTCTTTTCTCAGTCGGGGAAAAGGCTGTGGCATCAGAATGCAGCATGTCGTCAGCTCCAGATCCACATGACCCCCAAGCCGTCATTAACAATTTCTGCCAAGCAGCGCGGTATTGTCGGCGCTTGAATCTAGCAAACTGTGTTTTGCTGAGGCTGAGGTTGCGTGTACTTCACACTCATTCCATATTCATGAAGGGGAAAAGAGTCGGTGTAAGTTGTAGGGTTGTAGGGTGTTGCTGACACTTTATTGCCGCATTCAGTGCCTGAAAAACAGAGCTTGTTCCCATGATAAGTGGTGTCGTAATTGAGGATGTTGCTGTTGGGAACTTAATGAGAGCGATGGAGGCTGGGAGAGGCGGTGAATTATGATTCTGACGCTGATCAGACGTGAAACATTATCTCCTCACATTAGCATGCCAGGGTTACGCTCTGTAGCACCAGATACAGATAGTTCTCTCTCAGCTCAACTATCAACATGCATAGGAGTGTTGATAGTTGAGCTGTGTGTGTGCGTCAGTGTGTGTTGTCTTCGTGTCTAGACAATAAACAGGTGAACGCTCAGTGAGTGTCCATGTGCTACCGTTAACCTAGCGCTTCCACGTCTGACACAGAGTTCAATGGGTTTACTCTCACCGTGGATTGATAATTGTTGCAGTCAGCAGAGAGGTTGGAAGGATTGCCGTGGTAACCGTGTCTGTCAGATTAGCCTATACTGTGAGTTTATCAGGTGGAGATTGACTCTGGATGGGGGTCTCATACATCGAGGTCCTGTGCTTCAGCCTCCGCTAAAAAGACCCAGAGGCACGGCCTAATGGATGTGACGTCAATACAGAGCGGGAGGAGGAGGGCCATTAAAGAGAGCATCAAGGCAATAAAAGTGTCCACTTGTGTGTAGGTGTGTGTCTCCTTGTGTGGGTGTATGAGGGCAGATATAAACTGTATGCAAATCGCATTACACACAGATACAGCCTGTTTTGTTGAGGGCTATTTTTTCAGCGTATTGTTTAAAGAAAGTCTCACTTAAGCGCCACAACGCTGCAGAGTGAGAGAGGTGGGAAGAGAAATTATAGTGGGAACATCAGTATGTGCTGTGTGTATCTGTGGCAGGTGTCTGTGGGCTGAAAGAGGATCCACACATGAGTATGAATAATAAAACAGACACTGGGTGCCTCTGCTGCAAACTCTGTCTCACACATGCACAAATGCAAACACACACAAATGCACATGCACACACATTTTTCCACCCCACTGGTGGATGAACAATGCTTTAAGAATGTGGTCTGGATGGAGCCCTCTGAGAAAAGGGGAAGTGGTAATGAGGGTTGATGGATGGTACCGATGGGGCTAAATTTGCAACACTGCAGAGAGCTGCAGAGGTAGGGCGAGAAAGTGTATTTGAAAACACTCGCTGCATCACCGTTCGGCGTTTATGAGGGAAGAAGCTGTGCTGTGTGTTTGAGCAGGAGGCTTGTGGGGGCTACTCTTTGGAAGCGGGGAGCGCTAATGAATCCAACTTACTCAGCATCCCCGGCTGCCTAGCGACCTCGCCTCTCAATCACTCTCAATGGGCACCTCTTATTTATAGAGCCATTATTTTTAGCTCTCTATAATTTCAGCCCTCTGCCTCTTAAAGAATTAACTAAAAGAACATTGAAGGAAAGAATGGAGACAGAAAATTGGATGGAGACAGACATATTCATTAAATCAAGTTAATTTTAGGGCTGTCGATCGAGCAAAAAAAAAAAAAAAATTAACTAATCAGTCACACAATTTGTAATATTATTTTTTAATAGCTTCTTTTTTTAACTTTCAACGTCAGCTTGAGAGGAATATCTTCTTATATGCACCAATAAAAATAATGAAAAAAGGCTCATATATTAAAGTGCTATTTGAATTCCAAAACAATCAATGCCATTCAATTTTGATATTAGCTTAGAAAACCATCATTTGTATTATGGAGTAAGATAGATGATGACTAACAAAGAAATAGATCAGTGGTTCCCAACCTTTTTTGGCTCGTGACCCCATTTTAACATCACAAATTTCTGGCGATCCCCAAACATTCAAAATGGAGACATTTCTTTGCTAAATTTAATTTGTTTTTGATCATGTAATAGTTTGCTAATAATATGTTGCAAATAAACGTTAATTGCAGATGACATTTAGGCTATATAATGCACCTTTTTGGTGTCTGCTTCTCAGTTTCTCTTGGAGATGTCTTATAAGAACCAGGCGGGTGATGAAATCTTTCTCTGTTCGGTCTGGTTTTGTGACTGCGACTGTGTCCAGGCAGGTTGTAGCGTACTAATGCAAGCGGTCACATGATTGGGTCAATCAATATATGCCCTCTCAGATATTATATCCTGCATTTTATTTGACCTTAATTTTTATTAGGAAAAGTGTGTGGTGTTTTAATTGGAATGAAATATATATTGAATCATTAAAAAATATTTTCTTATTAGTAATTTCTTGTTTTTGTTTTTTTTATCAATTACTACAAATTTCAGGCGACCCCATTTGAATTCCAGGTGACCCCACGTTGGGTCCCGACCCCAAGGTTGAAAAACACTGAAACAGATCCTAGCTGAATCTGAAAAAGTTCCACAATAATCCAACAAGTATGAAAAACAAACAAGGAAAGAATCTGCTGAGACTTTGGGATGATGAATCTTTTTCACTCCATAGAAATAATCCTGCATAGACCTGCTTTACAGTCAGTCTGTTACTGACAAGTTTCTTAACATTATAAAGCCATCAGTGATTGGTGTGTCATAGGGGTATGTTTTCTACCAGCTACACTTCCACATCTGTGTACAGCGGTGTCACAATCAGACAGCAGCAACAAGCCGCTCAGTGAGAGGTAGCTTTTATGGATTCTACTGCACACGATAAAACAGATTCAGTGTTTGGATTCCTAAAACAGTGTTTCACTAGGGATAGAGAGGACACTGATACTGATGTTTTGCAATTTTTCAGTATCAGCAGAAGTGGCCGTTGGCAAACATTAGGCTGTAGGAAACATTAGACTACTGGAAATACTGACTTTGAGGGAAAATAAAGGCTCAAACGATGCCAAATGCTTCTACTTAGATTTTTAATGTTCATTTTAATGTGCAGTTATGCCTTTATTGATTTAATATTTGTGTTTGATGTTCAGTTATGTCACTTATATTTATTGCTTTGACCCAGATGTTCAGTTTAGCAATCATCTACTTCCAAATAAACTCACATAGTTAGTAAATGTCTTTTGTTTGTCAAAGTTGTTTTGTTTTTTTTTTTTGATGAGAGGTGGCAATGATACAGGTTAATTAATCAGCTGTATGTGCTTTTCCTGCTCCAAAACATCATCATATCTGCCATTAAAAATCAATCAACCTCTAATTATCACCACAGTAGTGAGAGATGTAGAGAAATGACTAATAAGCAGAACGTATATGGATGCTTCTGCGCAGTATTGATTGCACATCAGCTACCACAGAAAGTAAACACAACGCAGCTGCATTCAAGTTCTCAGCTCGTCTCACCTTGGGATCCAGGTTTGTGGTTGTGACTGGGAGCTAGGGTTTATAGAATACTGTATAGTTTTCAAAAATAGCTTAGAAGATGTGTATAGAAGCATACAGCATTGAAATTTTCCATCCATCCACTTTCTGAACCTGTATTTACACAATATTCCACGAATAATTAGGAAACTTAACATGTGGTTGCTGCTGATGGTTATGAATATGAGTAGAAATTAACATCTCTTATGTGAGCAGTTCTCCGCATATGACACTGTGGACTTAAAGGGGTCATATTGTGCTACACCCACTTTTTTTAGTCTTTGGTGCCTTTATTTGTGTATTTGGGGGTCCTGACAATTCAAAAAGTTTGAATTTGAACCCTGGATTTTGTGGTGTCAGAAACCAATATTTTAATCAAAAGTATTTAATTTGTATTTAACAGTATTTAACATGTATTCATTTGCATGCCAGAAGTTATTCATAGTGTAATGCGAAGATTGTACTAGGATAGGTGCCTTTTTTCTGGGAGAAAAAGACATATGCGCCCATGGAAAGTTTTCAAAACATGGTGGACAAAAGTACATGTGTGTGGAAATTTTGGACATCCTGGGAAATAATTTATATATCCCAGGAAAAAGTTACATATTTATATATGATATATTAATACTGAGGAGATAGTTCCATATGTATATATGCTGTCCAATCTAAATAGAGACCAGAAAAAATGTACCCTGTCATGGACAAAGCCAAAAAGGTGAGCTTTAATGGGACTAGAATAATGTTCTAAATATAGTTAAAAGGGAAGGTCTGTAGCTAAAACCCAAATTATTTTTGGGCAAATAAAAAGGTCTCCCAGAGCGAAAAAGTCAGTTGTTTCTGCAGATGTCAACTCAGTGTTTATTTTGTGTATGAATAAACACTTTATGCGGTTCGAATTCTGCTTGATCTCTGACTTTGACTTGACTCTGTGTGCATTTACTCGACGAAGCTACATAGATTAGAAAGTACAGAGACATAAATTCAGCATTCCAGACTACAGAGTGGAAGAGCGTCAAAGGGACCGAAGATGTCTCCCACCTGCGGCAGTAAATTTTACATGACAATTTCTACAACCCATTTCAATTCCTTCTTAATTTGTTATGTTTTATAACTAGTTACATCACGACATTTGCACTTACAAGATCAAGTGGCTCATTTATATTTAAAGGGCCAGCGCTCAAAACAACCTTTCTCGTGTCATTAGTCAGAAATAGGGTTAAAGATGGGTCTGTGGAGTTTCATTAGTGAAGAATTCAGACCCAAGCATAGCATTTACAGTTTATGTAGACCACAGGGAAATGTTTTAAAATGCATAATTCCATTTAAAAAAGCTAAATATCACTCCTTTAAGTAAATATACTTCTTGCCTTTAACTTGTTGCCTGTGAGTGTCTCTGAAAGTTTAACATGTCACCTTTCAGTCAAACGCTGCCATAACCAGGACGACATCCAGGTTATGACTGCCTCACACATCGTCACATTAAGGTTGTTGGTAAAGATACGTGTCAGGGTTTAAAGGCGTGTCTAATCTGATTTGACCTAATAGTTATTTCCCCATTGGATTTAGGCTTAACAATTAGAAATAATAGAAAGGTTATGCAAAAACAAACATTAAGGCCAACAGCCTCAGATTAAACCTCCTGTTGAGATATGATCTATCACTTTTGTTTAGACTTCCTCCCTGTCATTGTTAATGTACATGCAAAGTGTGTCTCCCATCAAGGTAACAGTGTCATTCCCACGAACCATTTATGCTTTTCTGCACATCTCATGAATGATGATCCGCTCTGGCCTCAATGCTAATCCCACCACAAGGTTGAATCCCATCCATATTTTCTTTGATCAGTACAGTACAAACCAAGCTCCCTGAGGTTGTTCTTGTTTGGTCCCAACTGCTTGTTCTTCAGGCAGGAAAATCACTGGCCGGGAAGAGAACAACTGCACGGGCCAAACGTATACTCCCAATGCACAGATGAGAAAAGAGAAGGAGATTTAATGGTTCAGGAGAATGGGCACGCATACAGAGAAAAGGAGAACGTAGGGAGGTGGGGTGGAGAAAAGTGGATGTCGACTAACTCACTATGAGACAATCAAGTGAAATGAGAGAGTATGTGCGGGAAGATGGTCATTTATTCAGTCTTGAAAGCCTCCAAGCTTTGGCACAGCACAAATCAAGTCCATGAAATCAAATCTTCATCGAAGGCGACTGTGTGAAACTGTTATGTAACTGGTGCATAGCTACGGGTGAGACAAATGTAGTTTTGTGAACGTGCACTTTTAATCTGTGTGTATGGCCTCGTGTCTGTTTTCTAACCCCTCTGACTCTGACTGTAGACCCTCGCCTCTGGGCACAACCAGAGGAAAAGAATAGACTTGGCAGGCCCAGAGTTTGCCATCTGTTCCTGTAGATGTGGTCAGTCTGAATTAGGCCTTTCTGTCTGTCTCTTGAACAGGCGTAGACGTACACACAGATACACAATCCCATCCTATTTCTGCTTTCGGCTTCCTTGTGTACTGTATTTCATTGAGCCTCTCACAAGCGCAGGCAGAGTGCATCTGGCCGTGCAGTCTGCTGTGTCCTGTGGCCATGTGTCTGGACTTCTGTTCAGAGGGTTTGTGGTTTAAAGGAGAAAAAGGGGGTGGTGGTGGAGGAGGGGCTGCTGCTGCTGGTGGAGGTGGTGGTAGTGGGGAAGGCTCATATTGATTTATACCCTCTAGCAACGCGCCAAGAAGCTGCTTTCATAATCCTCCCTTCTAAATAATTCACCACTCGCCCTCAAAATTTCATCAGCACCTACATATAGAGAACAGTCTCCCCCACAGCAGCAGCAGCAGCAGCAGCATTGTGAAGAAGTGCACACAGGGAAGAGAGGTAGTGATGAGGCAGCAGATGAGTGAGCAGGTGGAGAATAGCAAAGCAATGATACCCTTATCAAAAAAAATAAATAAATAAATCAGCTATTACTGAACACTTATGCAGCTGAATCTGGCTGAATCTATGGACATGACACTATGCCAGGTCTGTGGCTGAAGTGTGTGAGTGGATTCACATATGCCCACTCCCACACCAGTGTTTTGTCCACTCTGCCTCAAACTACACATGTGGGATAAGAGTCCCACCCACAGACTGTACTGAGGAAGCATGACATCACACATTGCTTCCTAAGCTGCTGTTTTGAATTCAACAATAGTCACTTTTCCATTGGACATATGCACAAAACTTTACCGATATTTACTAAATGTCGAAAAAACAGAAGTGCGTAATGTCCGTTTTTCCATTAAATCACAAATTTGTTTATTTATTATCGCGAGAGATATCACGAGAAGTCATGCCATAAACACAGCAACAAATGTAAATATCATATTGATTTACAGATATATGCATTATTATCATATATTACCCCTCTATCTTGTACTAAAATAAAAAATTATTGTTTCCTGTTGTGTCCACACATACTGCGCCATGTTTCTTTTAAAACTCTTCTTCTTCGCTTGTCCATCAACATCGGGTTTTTTTTGGGGTTTTTTTTGTTTTTTTTTTTATTCACGTGACTCTAGTTGTGGAAAAAGGTCTTTCCATTGCAGTTTTGTGTGAGATACCATTTGTGCTACACCCGACAAAACCACCTCTTGCCAGCACAAAAACTTTTAATCGAAAAATAACAGTTTTGGCGACATTGTCATTTTTCCATTAGGTACATTTTTATGCGCAAGTTATATTCGTGCAATTTGTGGGTCAATGGAAAAGCGACTAATGTGTGATTTGGAGGCGTAAGTGACCATTTTTGGATATAAGGTGTAGAGCTACAGGAGCCTGAGGGGGTCAGAGGTGAGCTAAAGCTAAGTCCTAGTTTACTAAAAGGATGAGTTTCATGAAGCATTGTGAATCAAGGCATTAATATCTTTGTTAGTCGAACCTCAACTACAGTGAAGCTGTTATTAAATAATCTGATGTTCCACAAGTCTGACCCAGTCAGTGAGTGTGTTGTCATACAGACCTGTCAATCAAAGCCTGACAGACATCAAACCCTCTATGTGACCTGACATCTGATTAACAGAGGAAGAATTTAAAGATGGAAAACCAGATCATTTATTAGAGGATCAAAATAAAATGGATGATACTAACATAGTATTTTTAGAGAGAAGTTCAGTCTAACTCCATAGGAGTCATGGCTTTTCAGAACCAATCGGAGCCACCCCTAATGGCTGTTAGTGGTATTGCAACTCTAAGACACTAATGCATTAGCTTCATCTTTGAGCCAAGGTCCTTCCCCCTTGATTCCACCCTGAACACAATGATATTGAATCTGAATTTACAGCTGCTACCTATTGGCAAAAGGAAAAAAATGTTTTACTTTTTGATGTGATCCTCCAAGCAAGTTGAAGATGCTTTGTCTAATGCAAATTTGGCTAAAGCTATAACAAGCTAAAGATACAATATGTTTTAATTTGGCGCCTTCGTAGTCAACCTCATGACACAAACATTGTCTGTATATTTGTATGCATGTTCATGGGTGTTCTCTAGAACCACATAGTAGATGCTGGTAGTAACATTTTAGATTAGATTAGATTTTTTTTAAATTTAATTGTGTTTATTCAGACATTTCAAGCATTATACATTTGTGCAAGATACAATGTTTGAAAGATGAAAGAGTCTGAAAGGGAATAGACTGAAGCCTAAGTTATTCTGCCTACCCCCTTGCTCATATCACCAAACGAAATAAAATCGTTACCAATGTTTTTTGCTTAGTAATAATAGCAACAACAACAAAAAAAAAAAACTAAACAATTCAATAGTTTGAGTTGTGGAAAAATTAACATTCACATTTTTCATATATTTTCATGACATTTCTTTTAAACCTAGTTTTAATCCCAAATAACTTTGTACAGTCTTTTAACTCAGGATTTAACTTGTTCCAAACATTTACTCCAACAACAGAAAGACGAAATTGCTTCATATTTGTTCTAACATAAGGTTTTTTGAACACATTACTTCCTCTGAAATTATAAACACTTTCCCGCATTTTAAACAAGCTCTGAATATGAACAGGCAACTGATTATTTTTTATTTTGAACATTAATTTTGCTGTTTTAAAGTGGACTAAGCCACTAAACTTTAAAGCTTTTAACTTGATAAAAAAAACTGATGTGTGTGTTCCTTATAAGACACTTTATTGATCATTCATATTGTTTTTTTCTGAATAATGGTGATTGGATTTGTATTAGTTTTGTAAGTATTCCCCCACACCTCGATGTATGTTATAAGGGGGAGAACTAGAGAGTTATACAGCAGATACAAGGTAGATGGGTTCAAGAATTCTTTGACTTTAGAGATAGAACATTAAACTCACTTGTGCTACATTCTCAATTATGTCAGATCCCTAGACATCTACTGTATGTGCCCATGGTTGTTGGCTGCTGACTAGGACTGGGAGCTGTACAGGGTGGGGAAGCAAAATTTACAATGAACATTTAGTTGTTTTTTCTCAGCAGGCACTACGTCAATTGTTTTGAAACCAAACATATATTGATGTCATAATCATACCTAACACTATTATCCATACCTTTTCAGAAACTTTTGCCCATATGAGTAATCAGGAAAGCAAACGTCAAAGAGTGTGTGATTTGCTGAATGCACTCGTCACACCAAAGGAGATTTCAAAAATAGTTGGAGTGTCCATAAAGACTGTTTATAATGGAAAGAAGAGAATGACTATGAGCAAAACTATTACCAGAAAGTCTGGAAGATACTATTAAAGAAGAATGGGAGAAGTTGTCACCCGAATATTTGAGGAACACTTGCGCAAGTTTCAGGAAGTGTGTGAAGGCAGTTATTGAGAAAGAAGGAGGACACATAGAATAAAAACATTTTCTATTATGTCAGTTTTCTTGTGGCAAATAAATTCTCATGGCTTTCAATAAACTAATTGGTCATACACTGTCTTTCAATCCCTGCCTCAAAATATTGTAAATTTTGCTTCCCCACCCTGTATATTACTTGTAAAGCCAGCTTATCTAGTGATTTTTGATCATTTGGCCTGTAATTTCACATCGGTGTCAAGGACCACTTTGCATGCTATGTTGTTTGCTTACCAGTTAGCCAGTAGTCCGTCTCCTGCATGGACAACTGCTGTCCTTACTGATGGTCAGGTTTTGCTTCTTTTTCTTTAAATTACTGAGTCTAGATGTTCTACAAACTCTGATTTAAAAAAAATAATGTAAAGTCATGAAGTTTTAGGTAGTCTTGTTAGTCATGAAAACCCCTAACCCTTGTCATAAGACCAGAAAATCTACATTCTTCCTGGTTAAGAGTTGGTTGTGTGGCTGTTGAAGCACTAAGACAGTGGTTCCAACCTTTTTTGGCTCGTGACCCCATTTTAACGTCACAAATTTGTGCCGACCCCAGACATTCAAAACGGAGAAATTTTTTTTCTAAAATTAATTTGTTTTTGATCATGTAATGGTTTGCTATAGTATGTTGCAAATCAATGCAAATTTTAGATGACATTTAGGCTATATAATGCACCTTTTTGGTGTCTACTTTTCTGTTTCTCTTGGAGATGTCTTAGCGGGGCCTGGTGGGTGAAGAAATCTTTCCATTCTCCGTTCGGTCCGGTTTTATGACGGCGACTGTCCGGACAGGTTGAAACATAGTAAACGCACGCACTCACATGATCGAGTCAATCAAGATATGCCCTGTCAGATATTATATCCTGCATTTTATTTGAATTTGATTTTTGTTAGGAAAAGTGTGTGCTGTTTTAATTATAATGAAATATATATTGAATCATTAAAATATTTTTATTACTTTTTTTTTTTTTTTTTTTTTTTTTTTTATGAATTACTACAAATTTCAGGCGACTCCATTTGAATTCCAGGCGACCCCATGGTTTTTTCAACCATGCACTGCACTAAGAGGTGGTTTGAGATTAGGTGTCAGCTCTGAACTGACCCTAGAAATGCCCTAGTGGGGAATAAAGTGGGAACAGTGTCCCTTTTGAGCCTCCATACAGTGCAGGTTTAATTGTCTTACCTCTGTTTAAGCCTGAGGTGATGTACTGTAGTGTATGTAAAAGCAGGCCACTTATTTCAGCCAAAAGAAAGGGAAATCCCTCCAGTGACTCTGCAACAGAGAGCAGTACGCTATTAGCCCAGTGCCACAAATAGCACACAAAACAAACTGCTGTTGTTGCTTTGTCATGTTAACCTACGTACCACAATGTCCTTTCTCCGAGATTCTACTAATACATTTTACTTGTTCCAGCCTAAACCGCTCATGATCAACTGCAGTAGATTAAAAAATGTAACTGTCCAAATGCTACAACCCAATATGACATCAATACATCCCTTAAGAGTTCACCTTGTTTCATCAAAAAAAGGCATTTAATCTCTTATCCTTGAGGATGTTCTGGAAAGAGTGAATGAAATGAAGACGGATTAAAGCCATGTAAAAGGTTTAGTTATTTCCCACTGGGTTGAAAACTTTTGCAGGCCAAATAATCTCACAGGCAAAGCCATTAGAAAGTCCATTTATTGAAAGGCTGATCAGTTGGAAAATGGTTGGTTTTTTATTGACTAAAGCCTTTTTCATTGTGATTTCCCAGTCTGCCATACACTAGAGCAAACTCTAATGCAACAGGCAATTACTGTATTTTCGCTCAACACTTCGCTAGTCATTAACCATCATTAAACAGCTTGAGGTTTCAGAGCAATTCAGCAAGGACCTGACTGGGCCTGTGGGAAATTTGGAATAGATGTTCGTATTTGTGCAAAGCTTTCACATCAGAGCTGATGGACCGATGTAAACACAACATGGATTTGCTTATATTTGCAGTGTTTATATTGTAGAAACAATACCCGATTATAGAACGCAAAGAATCTGAATCGCTAATTTACATTTGCATTGGATGACAAAATGTTCATTTAACCCAAAAAGAGCCAAAGATTTACTATCAACCAAAAAGATCTCCTGATCTAAACTGTTTAATACCAGTTGATCCACTAATCCTATCAGCCCGTGTAAATAATTGGGGTAAAATGCCATTTTTCATCTTTTCATGGTCATCAGATATGAACCATTTGGACGTTCAAAGGCTCCATAGTGAACATGGAAACACCGTCATCTTCTACAACATTGATTCACCAGCAAAACCCATGGAGACAAATGATAGTGGATGGAGACACTTGTTTTATGTTCAGAAAAAGTCACTTTTTCTTCAGTTTTCTCTGTTTCTGATATAATAACCCTTAATCTGAGCTTTCATGGAAATCTACATGATCAGTAAATTAAATATAGGAAAATATATTATTTTTGCTGGAAAAAAAAAACACCAAATAGAGAGGATAATATTATGATAAATGGTGATAAATCACTAAAGAAAAGTTAAATATAGAGAAAAATTAATTTGGGAACTGACACAAAAGTAGCACTGAAACTCTATGGGTTAAATATTGGCAGTTTTTAATGAGCACTTGGAGTCAATGATACATTTGACTAGTAATAAATTTGACAAATGTGTTACTATTACTCCTTAAGGGAAATAAAGAGGATGTTTGTTGAAATGTTATTTGTTGTGTTGTTTCCTGTCAGTTATCAGGAAACCAACTTAGAGTTCAGTAGAGAAGAAACCATTTTCATGGTTTTGAGTCCTAAAACAGTTTGGACTATGGATTATACACAGTAAAATTAGCTTAATCAACTGTGAAAAATAAATAGAGTAGTGCTGCCTCAACAGATCGATTAAATCGAGCCAAATCGATTCTTAAAAGAACAAATCTGGCAGTCGACTCATTGGGTCTTGAGCACGTTAGTACTGAGGCATACCTGCATGCTGTGTAGTGTAAGAGTAAGACACAGAGCAGCATGGCTGAGCCTTCCGATGCTCGGACAGATTTTTAAAGCTAAGTTTACATTATGTTCCTGGTGGCCTGGTGGCAGCCACATTTGCCCGAAACATAGTGTGCCATTAATATAAGAAAACTTGAATGTAAAGAAAAAAATGGCCAAAATTCCATGGGCACTACATGTCAGGCAAACAGGGCTGCCGTGGCCACTGGGAACATAACCCTAGCTTAAGATAGCCTACGTGTTGTGATTACTTTAGCCCACTAGCTAGTTAGACACTATCGTCATAATTATAAAGTTTTCATCCATCTCCGTTTATCAGGCCACCAGACTAACGTTACCTACCGGAGCTGGTTGAAGACTATATTTTGCTAGTCTCTAGCCATAACAAGTCTAGGTAGCGGGCTAGTGCTTGCTAACTATACCCGATGCTATTGTGGGGATGTAATCATTAGTGACTTGTCTGCAGCCTATATTGCTTTGGGTTAAATTTGAATCTTTGAAAATTGAGTCTTTTGTGTTTATCCAATGAATTGATTAGTTATTAAAATAATCTACAGATTAATTGATTATTAAAATGATTGTTAGTTGCAGCCCTAAAATAGAGAACTGAGTCATATTGAGTTACAGTTACTGAAAGGAATAAAACCATATTCAGAAAAATTTTGCATAATTTTAGCCAACTAAGACAAAACAAACAAGCTTAAATTTTTATTTATGAAAGTGTAATAATAGTCTGATGTGTTACCTGGATGTTAAATTCGATGTTCTTCGGCCATGAATGTTACCAGTCTCACGGCAGCCAATTCTTACCGTGGCCTGTCTCCTGCTAACTCCACTAAACTAAATTTAGGCTGCTTCCTTATGTCATGCTGAGACATCCAGGTGAATGTTGTGGGAAGGGAAGTGAATTCTGTGTGATAATAATATCTTTGGCTCCCACAGCCCGGCTGTCATTGGGTATCCACAGGGATCCTACTGGCTGAAATGCTAAAAGACTACCTGCTAAACTGACACTGCTTGAAATACAGACGGCTGTCGGACACTCTCATGGGGAGACGTGCTGTGTTTCTCCACAGCTGTTGCCTTAAAGTAGAAAATATAGGAGATGGGCAAACAAGGATACAATCTAGAATAACTGCAGCTTTTATTTTTCTTTTATGGTCTTCATATATCCAGAGGATGTGTAGAAGTAAGCTCTGCAATGGGTGTACCTCGCCCTCACCCAAAATGCAGCTGGGATAGGCTCCAGAACCCCTGCATCCCTTTCAAGGATAAAGCGGTTCACAAGATGAATGAATGAAAGAATTTATTTATTTATTATTTAACCTTTATTTTACCAGGTAGGTCAGTTGAGAACCAGTTCTCATTTACAATGATGACCTGGCCTGGAATTTATACATGTATGCAATCACTTTTAGACAACAGTGTTAGTGTGTTATTGGAGGACATGATAAGATTTTATTAATTGTGAAATTTTTCAAAATATTTTGTTAGGTAGAAAATCAAGGTTAATGATGTTTCCATATTTGGTTCCCTACAAGAAAAAAAACACACATTCAAGAAGTATATATAAAAAATACAAGAATAACACATGTAAGGTGAAAGGAACATGTATTTTAGAACATTAAAACATCTATTTTAGAACGTTAGTACACCATAAGTGCTGATCCAGACACCTGTCCACATCCACATTATCCCTTTGAACATCATTCCTTACATTAGCACCATTACTTCATGGTACCTAACAAAGCAGGTACACCCACTGTTCATGCAGAGCTGGACCTTACAGACCCTGTAGACCACATTGGACCTGAGATTGTTGCCTCACTGTCCTCACTGTAACTGTTGCTGTCACTGTCTTGGAATGTGTGTGGAAATTACCAGAAATAGTCACTTGCCCGATAAAGGATTAAACATATGTTGAGCCCCAATTCCAAAAAAGTAACAATGTAAACTCTAAATAAAAACAGATTTTAATTATTTTCAAATCTCATAAACCCATAGTTTATTCACAGTAAAACATAAAATATATAAAATATTTAAAATGAGACAATGTACTGTACCATTTTAGCAAGAGGATGGTACATGGCCATTATTTACCACAATGTAATATTCATTTTTCTTATAAGATAATTATTACAAGACTGGAAACTGAGGAGACCAGCTGTTAGACTTTTTGGAGAGGAATATTGCTCCATTCTTGTCTAATATGGGATTCTAGTTGCACAACACTCCTCTTTGTCATATTTTTTGTTTCATGACACCCCAAATGTTTTCATCTGGTGAAAGGTCTGAACTACAGACAGGCCAGTTCAGCACCCAGATTTCTCTAGTACAAGGTCTTCCTGTTGTAATAGAGGCAGTATGCAGTTCAGCATTGTCTTACTAAAATATCCAAGACCTGAATAGGAGTAAATGTTGCCATGAAAGTTGTATATACCTTTTAACATTGTTGATGTCTTTCCAAATATGCAAACTGCCAATTCCATCAGCACTATTGCACCCCCATACCATCATCGATGCAGGCTTTTGATCTGAGCGCTGATAATAAACTGGATGGTTCAACTGTAGATGATGAGATCCCCTAAGTCTTTGCAATTTTACACTGAGGAACATTATTCTGAAATTGTTCCTCAGTTGGTGAACCTCTGCCCATCTTTACCTCTGAGAGACTCTGCCTCTCTACAGTCAGATGTTGTTTTTATACCCGGCCTTTTTACTGACCTGTTGCCAAAACAAAACCTAACAAGTGATGCCAAGCACAACAAACGCCACACCACACACACATTTTGCCCATTTTGAGTAAATGGGAAGGTTTTAAAAATTCATTAAAAATTTGAACTTTTACCTACTGTTCCCAAAATGTAATGACATCTGTTCTGGATTACTGGCAATCTATAAACCCATTTTGGTATGAATTTACCCAATATTTTTGCTGTTACAGACATTTGAAATTTCACCCATTGTGTGTAAATAGAAAAAAAATATTTTAAAAATTCTTTAAAAAATTTTAACTTTGACCTACTTTTCCCAAAATGTAACGAGATCTGTTCTAGGTCACTGGCAATCTATAAACCAAACTTGGTATGAATTCAACTAATAGTTTTGCTGCTAACAAACCAAACCAAAAACAATTCCCCTTGCCTCCCCTTTAGCTGGGCAGGGTAAATATGTACTTTTAAGCATCAGTTATTTTGTTGCAACTTTTTGGAGACATCCTGCTACCATGAAACCTAAGTTTTAATGGTACAAAGATTTATTTTTTAAGTTCTATTATGCTAACAAATATGTTCAGAAGATTGGCAAACCATTGGATTCTGTTTTTATTTACATTTTTTTTTTTTTTCGTTTCATATTTTTATTGATGTGTATACAAGAGAATTAAAGGTACATACCAATACTATGGCACACTGATGGCAACATTAACCAGGTTTGTAAACACCATTACTTTTAGATTTGCATATTTTTGAAGGAACAAATGACAATGAAACCCAACAAACAATACAATGAAAAGAATACTAAGACATAGTCTGAATAGAATCATTAAACTGGTGACATAAACATAAGAAAATAAGTAAATAATAATAATAAATAATAATGGAAAAATAAATAAATAAAAAATAAAATAAAAATAATTAAAAAAAAAAAAAAAGGATGGGGATTACGTTGTCTCAAAAAAATCCATAAACGGTTGCCATTTATTGTAGAATTTGTTCAAGTTTCCCCGTTTTGAATATTTAATTTTCTCTACTTTTAAAAAGGACATAACCTCATTAATCCAATGTGTGCTGGAAGGGACTGTTGTAGATTTCCAATTAAGAAGGAGGTGGCGTTTAGCAATCAGGGACATAAAAGCTATTACTTCCAATTCTTTAGCAGGGTATTGGGTATACTCTTCCGGGAGACCAAAAATACCAATGTGTGGTGAAGTGTCAATAGTTTTCGAAAATACCTCGGACATGGTGTTGAAATAAATTAGCCAAAAATTTGTCAGGGTTGGACAAGAAAAAAACATGTGTGAGATTGCAGGGTGAGCCTCCACATCTGTTACAGACATCTACTGTATTTAGGAAAATCTGAGCTAGCCTTGTCTTTGAATAGTGGCATCTGAATACAACTTTAAACTGTATCAAGGTCAAACGGGCACAAATAGAGGTTTTGTCAATGACCTTCAATGTAGATTCCCACCAATGTTCTTCAAAAACCAGTCCGAATTCACGCTCCCAAGTTTCTTTTGTGTTGGAGGTTAAATAACCATCGTATGACTGAATAGTGTTTTTACTTACATTTAACACAACATCCCAACTTTTATGGAATTGTGGTTGTGTATTTGAACATATCGTTAGTCTCATAGCATAGTTGCCTCAGGAATTTTTTTTTTTTTCAGTACACAGCCAGTGATGCAAAATGAAACAGAAGTGTTTGGTGAGTAGAGTTAGGCAAATATCACTATTTAGCCAAAAATATGACTTAGGCAATTATGCTATGAGGCTAACGCAGTATGTAGATGAACTGAAGCTGTAGAAATGTGCTTCAAGGAATATGTGAGTAAAATGATCATAACAGGCTAATTTGATATGGCAGCTCGTGCCTAGCTGCCATATCTAAGTTCTCATAGTATGCAGAGTTATTTTGGCCCGTCATTATCTCGTGGCTCATTTTAAACAACACAAATGATAGCATGATATTTGGACATCTGTTGAGTTGGAGAGTGTTCATCAGTGTACAGCATGTTAGACATTTTTTAAAGTTTTCCCTGGTTAGATAAGATAATAACTAGACACAATGGACTTATGCTCTTATGTAAAAAGCTCTACACAGCCCACATCAACAAGCACACATATCACCATGTACACACATGTGGCCCTCACATTCTCCTCTGCCAATTTTATTTTTACACCAGCTCAAGTGATGGAGTGAAATTTAGGTTAAAGCAGCAGAGAGACTGAGATTCTCACTCTAGGTTTCACTGGATTGACCTAAATACCGCAGTCAGTTCCTTGGCCGTGTATGGGTTGGTCTTTTGTAACACTGCAGTAATAAGAATGGAAGCTTATGTTATATTGTTCTTTGTTTTATCACCTCATTCACTGTACGGTCGTAACACCCAGAGATGAAAAGGCTCGGCTCACCTCATGCATGACGAGCCGTATGCAGTTATGTCCACTGTAGAACCCTGTCTTATGGCCTAAAATTTATGTTACGTATAAATATAGAATAGTAATAATACGTAATAAAGTATGTATTCGGCCTTGATTATCTCAATAGAATGTGATTTCATTACTGCACAAGATAGCGCAATCATAAATATTAGTTAAGTATAAAACTGGAAAATGACATACATAGATCAGTCACAGTTAGGATCACCAAACACACTTCAGTGAGCATATCCCATAAATATACAGCATATTTATATGAATAAATTTGCTTAGAGTTTGCATGGACAAGCAAGACACACTGAGCATGTAAAGCTTCTCTCTCAGCAGTGCAACTTACATTTACAGTTATGTTATTTGTAGTGTTCTTCCACTGCTGGCTTCTTTTTTTTTTTTTTTTTTTTAAATCTCTGCAAACTTATAGTCACTACTCTGAAATCTGAGAGTTTATATCTGAGTCACTGTAGGCACTGACGTTTGCGTTGTTGTCATTATTTTTTACACCGCTCCAAGAGCCAATTGCGGAAAATCCAGGGTGCATTTTCAAATGTTTTTCACACTCAGATGTGTTTCTTTTTGAGATAATAAAAGCATCACATAAATATATTCTGACTGATGTTTGACTCGAATGCCAAAACCACTGTTGATGATGGTGTGTGTTGTTGATGAACTGTTTCCATAGTGTGCAAAGGTCTGTTGTTTTCAGTGTTGTGTGCTTGTTTTACTGGTAAAACCGCAGTGGAGCTCTGTATGGGACATGACAGTCTGTGCCTGAAATAACTGTAATGTCATAACATGGCATCTATTTTATTTACTTATCTGCATCATTGTTTGCAGTTACACCCCTCTCTGTTTTATACATATATAGCCTATATATAGTATATGCATGTGGGATATGACAGTCTTATCTTTAGATGCATGGTCCTGCTCATCATCAAATATAAATCTCTGTGGGGAGGAGTCAAATATGGAATCCATGTGTCCCTGATGTGAGAGCAACCAAGTGGGATTAGCAAACAGGAAACTGGAAGGATGACTTAAAGCTGTCTTGTCCAAACTCACAGTACAGAGCGAACATGGTCCCTGTGAGACTGTCTCTAGTCTCTATCTCTTTCTACTCCCCCCTCCATGTCTCTCTCATCTTCCTCCATCATTCATTCCCTGTCAGAGAACCAAAAGGAGGAAATAACACAGCAGAAGGGAGGGGAGTTGTAACTTAATGTGTCCTGGATGTTGAGTATGAGCCGGAGTATATGAACTTAAGAAGACACTATTGTGAACTGTCCAATGTTTTTGGATGTTCTGATGCTGTTGGGTGTATTACAATCCTTGGCTGATGGTCAGGCCATTGTTACTGATCTCTCTGATGGGAAGAGATGGAACAATGTTCATGTTTTGGCCAGGATATTCTGGAATTCATACAAGGAGTAAAGTGAGGAGAAGATGGCCAACATTATAGTCAGAACTTCCTGAAATAAAGGAAGGGCTGCATTTTGCATTCCATTTTTACAATTCTACAACAAAATTCATCTGGATGTTTATTTACTAATCCTGCTAATCACATCCAGTGGACTTTCCTCCTCCAGTGGAACTGATAGCAGGTAAATGTTTTGCCTACATGTAAAAACTTCTAACTACTAGACAACGTCCAAGGCTAGAATATATGGTTTAACCCATAAAGACCTAGTACTACTTTTGTGGCAGTTCCCAAATATTTTTTTTCCTGTCTAACCTTTCTTAAGTGATTTCTTACCATTTATTCTAATGTTATCCTCTGTATTTTGCATTTTTCATTTTAAACCATGTATTTTCCTACATTTAATTTAGATATTCATGAAAACTCAGTGTAAATTCAAAGATTATTACATCAAAACAGAGAAAACTGAAGTAAAAGTGACTTTTTCAACAAATATATCATTAACTGAATGTAAAACCAAGTGTGTCCATTCACTGTCATTCATCCAACTCCATGGGTTTTACTGGTGAATCAATGTCGTAGAAGATGACGGTGTTTCCATGTTCACTACGGAGCCTCTGAACGTCCAAATGGGTCATATCTGATGACCATGAAAAGGTGACAAACTGTATTTTACACCAATTACTTACAAGTATCAATAGGATTATTGGATCAACAGGTATTTCACAGTTTAGATCAGTAGATGGTTTTGGTCGATAGTGGATGTTTGGGTCTTTATGGGTTAAATGAGCCGCACGCCCAAAGCAGATGACATTTATGTGATGTTGAGATCTCTTTTGAGGCTTCATGTTCTGCCGGCAGCAGCTTTATCAGACCACGACTGTGAACCAGACTGTTACCAGCCCTCCAGAGACACACACACACAAACACACACACACACACACACGTATGTGCACTCTCATAAATAGACACACAAGACACAAGGCCAGGCTACTCTTTTCAGTGAAAAAGAGAAGAAATGTTAGCTAAGGTGTTGACTTGTGCGTGGGTGGGTGCCTTTGTATCCATGTGTGTCATCAGTTTGTACTTTCACTGGAAAAAATATAGGAAGCAGATACGTGGCGGTCTCTTACAGTTTAAAAAGGCTCGAACACAATAGCCTCACCAGTGTCTCATATTAATAGCAATATTTCTCAAAAGCTTGTATGACTCGTCAGTGCATAGTGCTGTGTCATGGTACAGTGTGTCCTGAGATATTATAGTCATGCAGCTCCGCACAAAACTTTTGAGAATGTACCAGCACATAAAAGGCCGTGAAAAGAAAAGAAAGCATAGAGGTGCTACTTAAGTTGGGAGGCTGCAGATGACTGATAGGATAGGAGCCACAACTCAAAGCTAACAGTGTTGGTAGATTGGAGGCGATTGAGTTACTCCATTGTGTATTTCTTTTTAACTGGTTTTCATTGTATGGGGTGTGATTTCCCTGTAGAATAGACAGCTCCACCTCATTCTGGGAGGTAAGTGGGCCACAAGAAGATCATATACTCCTGTTCTTCAGCTGCTGTCAACTCTTGACCCTTACGTCTCTGAAAGTAATGATAATAATAATAATAATAATTATTATTATTATTATTATTATTATTATTATTATTATTATTATTATTATTATCAGAATACTTTATTAATCCCAGGGGGAAATTATTGGCTGTTACAGTCACTCCATCCAAGTATAATAAAAAGTAGCAGGGAAGAATTATCAATACAACAGAAAAAAAAAAAAAAAATTGCATGTGTGTACATACATATATATATATATATATATATATATATATATATATATATATATATATATATATATATATATATATATATGCTAAAATTTACTTAGGGGTCAAATGAGAGGCCATTTTTGTCCAAAAAAAAGTAGTAAGAAATGCATAGAACTGTGTTGAAATAATGCTAATACATTTGTGCACAGACTACTGATATTATTTGACAGTAGAAGCTCTATTTTCAGAAATATTGGGTTTTGAATAGCACGTGTATGTGAAAACTTTTGCTGGTGGACGGACGTGACATTACCCATGATGCTCTGGTCAGTACCAGTACTTTATTAGGAATAAACTTCTATACTTACTATTGCTAATTCTCCTCTTATTCATAAATGTTAGTATTGTGGATCTAAAACAATAACAGCTGACACAAAAACACAAAATGTGGCAGTGGAGGGATGTGACATGGTTGTTACAGATCCCATCATACTGATGCTCGGCAGCCATGTCACCGTTTCCACAAATGATCCCTGTGCAAAAACAAAAAAAAAGTAAATAACAATATAGAATTGTTATTTCTTTATAAAAATGCTTATTATTAGAAAACTGTTGATTTAAAAAGTGACGTGTGACATTCTTAATGTATGTAATTGCGTAACATAAGCAGGATGGATCAGCACCATACTCCATATTGCAACCTGTAAAAATAAAACATGATATGTAGGAGAGAATCCTTTATGAAAAACTGGGGAATGTAAAAGAATAGAATGTTTGTTTTTCAGGTAAATTCAGTTAAAATATAACTTGGCCATTTGTGACATGAAAATATAGCATTAATTGTGATGAAACTGGACATTTTTGAGCTGAAAACATAGTTCATATGACCATCAACATGTTGAACAGAACTGAAATCCTGTAAATTTGCATAACTCTCATTTACCAACACAGAGTTCCTCTGGGGATTCACTGATATTGATTTCTTATGCACAAAGACATAAATAAGACCTCTAAGTAAATTTTAGCCTATTTATTTATTTATTTATTTATACAGACATACAGTATATATAGCTCTGAATATTTTATATATACCAAAAATACATGTTCAAACACTCTATTAAGACACAATAGAGCAGCAATTTGTACAGTGTGTACCTGACAATATATTATCAACATGATAATTAAAGAAAAATATATAATAAGTGCGCAAAAACATTGTTGTGTGTTATTTTGATTATGCAGTTATTATATAGGTTTTTTTGCACTATCCACTTTATGCTGTTGTTGCCAGTGGTGTCTCGTCAATAGAGGGCGCTAGGGCACCGCCCCACCTGTGTCACATGGAGAAGAAGACGATAGGAATCACCTAAAATAATTTTACAAAAACATTAATATTTAAATAAATGAGCTATACATGATACAGGCAGAGAGTAGTGTGTATGATCTACATTGAAGTGTAGTTTAAAACTGTTTTTGATCATTTAATGAGCAGGCAAGTCACATGTTTCCTATTTGAGGCGCCACCCAAGAACTCCACAGACTCTCGTTCTAAATGGCATGTGTACAGTGGACCCCCTCCAATACAAGCTATAGGAGAGCCTCCAGGAGCAAAAACTTGCGCACAAGCGCTGCCCACAGGAGTAAACGTCACATCCTGAAAAGAATCAAGACCTTCCTCAGAAATGGAATCAGTGAATAGGTCCTTAAGTAATACTACTGAGCTACCAGTAAACAGCTGGTTAGTTCAGTGGTTATCAAACTGAACTACAGTGTGGGGAGGCGCAGGATTGATTCGCAGTACAAGTATTATTAGTGATATGTTTTCAACTCTTATGTTGATTTTCTATTTTTCTAATGCCATGCGATATACTCGCACTCCCTTCACCCCTGGTCTAAATACATTGTCCATATTGGACACTTGTCAGGGACATGCCTGACTTTAACAATAGTCACAGAAAAATGTACTTGTTTGAAGGATAGACGGGTGAAATGTACATATAAAAATACATGACTGAAAACCATACTGTGTATTTTTATTTTAATTTAAATTAATATTTTAAAATAGTGGTGCATGTGCTTTGGTATATCGTAGTGTTGATATGTGGTTATAGTGCAGCTGAAAACTGACTGGATACTGCGCCACACCAAAAAATAATTACACTAGCCGCCACTGGTTGCTGCCTTGATCGTTGAATTTCCCCGTTGTTGGAGCAATAAAGTCTAATCTAATCTAATCTAATGTGAATTTATGCAGAGTTTACTCATTTCCTGTCCTTTCCTTGTGTTTTTCTTATTCGCAAACACATTCCTGTAAATTCCCGGTCCCAGAGGAGTTAGATTAGTCAGAACTTGGCTTGTGTTTATTGAGTGTCACTGTATTGAGGATCAGGGCAAAACAGGGGTCACGTCAGCGTAACAATGCACGCCTGTGAGCGCTGACGGGAAAATATTTTCATGAAGACACAAAGCAGACCATTCTCCTCCTCACAAAGAGCCCCCTGCCTTGTTATCTCTTTGTTCCTCTTATGTATTCATATTGAGAGTCCGCCACTCTCTTCTCTTCCTCTTTCATGTTGTTCTTTCTGGCTGTCTCGTTGTGTCTTCTAGTCAATCTTTCTCCCACACACTCACCAACTCGCAATCTCATCCTCTCACACACTTTCACCAGCAACACCAGCTCATTCTGTCACTCTCATGTCACCGCCGACTATCTCACGCACCATCATGTCCAGGAAACTGAGCAGCTCTTTACCATTTTTTTTCCCCCTCTCCTCTCACACGTTTTTTTCTTTCCACTTTACCTTCTGCTCATGTTTCTGCGCTTGCTCTTTCTCGCACCTTATCTGTACTTTCCTCTTTCTCTCAGTTTAGCTCAGTGACAGATCCCGTCGCCGTGGAATGTACCCCAGCAGCTGAGGGTGATGCGTCATGTGCAGCACAGGCCGTTTGTGCCTGTCACGGCCTGCCTCATCCAAGTGCTTTTTCCCACAATACTTGGCGGCACAGCAAAACAATTTGCTCTTTAGTAGACCTTGCATGATCCTGCATGATGAAGACAAATATCAAGCAGTGCTTTTTGCTCCCATTTCAGTGCAATTTCAGCACAATTTCACCCTCAGTTCCTTTTTTCTACACGTGTGGGCTGAAACTAAAGCAACATGGCAGGAAATTGTGGTAGGAGGCAACAAAGAAGCAGAATTAAGAGGTGGTAGGAGGTTATAAAGACAGGAAAAGTGATCTGAGATAGCAGCAAGGATGTTAAGAAGGTGGACAAAGAAAGGATATACAGGCTAATCAATGTTGAAAACAATAAGAAGGTTTTAAGAAGAGATAAAATAGATGACAAATTGAGGAAACTGTTGAAAAAAACAAGAAATACTCTGAAATTCAAAATTTCAACCTTAGTGTGTTATTGGAGGACATAACAGGATTTTATTATTTTTATGAAATTTTTCACAATTTTTTATTGTTATGAAGAAAATCAAGGTCAATGAAGTTACTGTATTTGGTTCCTTACTTGTAAGTGAAAAAAAACCTCCAATGACTAAGTATGAAAAATACAAGAAAAACACATGTAAGGTAAAAGGAACATCTATTTTAGTTAGAGGTGTAATGGTACACTCATTTGTACCGAATCATTTTGGTTCAAGGCCTTCGATACAATATGGAGGTGTGCTGAACGAATACATGTAGCCTATGTGAGCAAGCAGAACCCAGGTGCAGGGTTTCCTCTTTATACATTCAGCAGCGGCAAATTCTCAGCCCCGCTGCAAATAACCCCAAGACATGACAACAGAGAGTATAACAGAGGCACAGAAGCCGGGTCAGATGTTCAAAACATGTTGTTTCACTTTCGGTTTTTCGGTATGTTGCAACTTTGTGACACAAAAGAGTTCACAGGTTCCTATATAGCAGGGCTGTCAAACTCATTTTGGTTCAGGGGCCATATGTAGCCCAATTTGACCTCAAGTGGTCCAGAACAGTAAATAATGACTTAATAACCTATAAATAATGACAAATCCAAGTTTTTCTTTTTTTTTTTTTTTAAGTACAAAAAAACCCAATTGAATTATGAATATATATATATTTTACAAAAAAGATGTGAATAACCTGAAAAAGCAGAAATTTCATTTGAAAAATTAGTGCAATTTTAACAATATTATGCCTCGACTTATTACTTAGAGATGTACATTACACACAGTGTTACATAAACATTTGGTAATAGTCATAATATTGTTAAAATTTTGGAGTTTGGAACTAAAATTTGAACAATTTCCACAATATTAGATCTCTTATTATTAACACAACTCCAGATCACAGTGGATCCATAAATGCACAAAAAATTTAGTAACAGGCAGAATATTGTTAAAATTACACATTTCGGATTGTTCATCTTTGTTTTTATTTATGTATTTATTTGCATTTTATTGTGAAAGAATAGTTTTGTAAATGTAAATATTTTCACAGTGTAATACTATTTTTTTCACCTAGATTTTTTCCACATAATTTTTCACAAAGAAAATTTGTAGTTGTCATTATTTATGGGTTATTGTGCTGTCATTTTTACTTGACATCACATTGGTCTGTATGTGGAACCTGAACCAAAATGATTTGGACAACCTTGACTGTTCAGGTTAATTTTTTAACTTTCATCCCGCGGGCCGGAATGGAACCTTTGGCGGGCCAGATTTGGCCCTCGGGCCACATGTTTGACACCTGTGCACCTGTGCTTTATAGCAAAAAGGTTTTTATTTTTGGCAAAATCAAGTGAACCTGTTCCTCTTCTCTTTCACCGTGCCTCTGTGGTGGTGTTACTGTGAGGTCACGTTCACAGCACCTCAGGGAATACTTTGAAGAACACTCTGTAAATTACAGAGTTTGCCATAAACGAACATTCAACATTCAAAATACAAAAATACATAACATGTATGGTGCCTGTTAAAGCACAAATGACTGTATGTGAAAATAACCCAAAATGGTCATTTGCCTGATAAAGGGTTAAAAGAATTAGATAGTCAATAGAAAGGATGGATTGGCTAAAGATAAAGATGACTTAAGTTGGAAGGAAAAATAAGGGAAAAGACACATGCTGAGCACAGTAAAAAAAAAAAAAAAAGAGGAAATCAGATACATTGATTTGCAGATCTAATTAATTACCAAGTACAATAATGTCCAGCATGTTTTCTTGGCAATAAATACAAGTGCTTCAGAGCCTATGTGTATAGGTTCACTGGAAAAGAGTGTGTGTTTGTAACTGGACAACAACAAAGACTGAAATGTGAGAAGTGATACAAAGAAGAGCAATGATCAGAATGAAGCGAAATTGAATCACAGTAGAGAGAAACACCAGCAGAGAGATGGATCACAGAGAGAAGGTAGCCAAGATGAAAATCTGCCCAAACTTAAGTAGTCGCAGTGCTCTAATGCTCTGATGAGAATCTCCTGCCTGTTGTTTTATTGCAGGGGTTTCTCGGTGAATGGTTTTGACTCGAAATGCACACAAACAAGCAACACACACACACACACACACACACACATAGGAGAGTGATAGCACTGGCTATCTCCAAATGCCCTGAGCCTTGCAGCAGTAATGCTAGGCTATTAGAGTTAACTGCTGACCTATGGGAATTAGCATTGACAGCTATCTCACTCTCAGCATTCCTCTAAGCTCTGTAGGAAATTGTTATACCCACGGTGTACTAGATGGAGTGGGTTTTTTTACAGTGTAAGTACAAATAGTGCCTAAGAAATGATTGATGTGTGACTTCAGAAAAGGTTAAAAAGTTATCATTCCTTCAGTAGATTAAAATGAATAGTAAACAGAGATGCTGCTGCAGAGTTGGATCTTCAGTCCAGGTCCAGATGCGGTGCCTGCATGCAGATAGTCCTCTACAGACGAGGCAGTTCACTCAACTGTCACTGACCACGGCTGAGTCACTTTATTTCACGTCAGAAGAGGAAGCAGTCTCTTCTACCAGCAAAATGGGGTCCACGCCCTGACACGGCAATAACTGCAGCCATGCATAATATCAAGTATAATTGCGACGCTGCTTGTTATTTATCAAAGGTTTACCCAGCTGACATTTTTTGTGGGTGTGATGTGTAATACGAGGCTGATTTTGATGAAACCGTTTGAAAGGTCATGTTCAAACTGAGCCATGTTTAGCACTGACTTTCACTTGCATTCTGAAATAACACTCAGTCCTGGACTCGTCTAAATCCCCTGAGATTTCCACATCTGTCTCATCTTTGTCTTTTATTATATTGAATCTGTGTGTGACTGTATTTTTCTGTTATCTACAGAGTGGGAGTGGATGCAGATGAAAATCCAGAGGAGCTTTCTTTAGAGGTAACAACACCTTGCTGTTCAGTAATCATTAATTTACGTGCTTTGCTTATTCCTACAGTGTTTACCCCTTTTTGCATTGAATGCATTTTAATTTGTTCAACTTCATACCAACAGGTATGGGTCATCAGTCCCATTAACTATATTGAACCTGAGGAACATGAAAAATGCAGAGCTAATTGAAAAATTTGTAATGAAAAATGACAGATAAGCCAGTAGAAAAAAGCACACTGTCTGTAATTGTTAATTAAATCATGACGTTAATGATTTCTCTGTAGAAATAATTTGCTATTTAAAAGAAATATGCAGCTATATTTTCATTCCAAATGATCGATCATCATGTCATAGTACCTGCGCTGACTCATTTATTCACAGTAATCAAAATTATGTACCTTACACACTTGTATAAACATTAAATCAGTACACATGTATCATGTTGGAAGGTATGTCAGGCCCAGTTTACACAACAACACTCTCAGGTGAAAACAACAAAATATTTGATCAGATGTGCCTTTCATTTAGACGGCAATGGGGTTTAAAATGCAAAAAAGTGAAACCACCTTCCAGAGTGGAAATCTTAAAATTGCTCTACTCTCGCGTCATCATCTAAAGGGTTTAAAATACAAAACTGCATTTTCTCATCACATAGAGTTTACATCACAGGCACGTCCCAGTACAGGAAAGCAACAACATGTCAGGTCATTTCCCTGTGACGGACCTTCAAGTTGCCCTAGCCCAGTGTTTTTCAACCTTGGGGTGGGGACCCAACGTGGGGTCACCTGAAATTTCTAGTAATTGATAAAAAGAAAAAGAAAAAAACTTACTAATAAAAAATATATGGTGAGTTGAGAGAGACAATCCCAATACAATAAAGACATGATAAACTGTGAAGCTGAAACTGAAGCACTGTGGTTCTGTTTATCTGTCAAATGTTCACTGTGGTCAGTTTCAGATGCTGCAGCTCTTTCATAATTCATAGTTTGAGTTCTTGTTTGTTCAGTATTAATTGTCAGTCTTGTAAATCCAAGCTGGACTGACTGTTCATATCCTGACCAAGGAAAATAAAATTCTCACTTTGTGCAGTAATGTACACCTGGCTTTTCTGCCTCCGTCCATAATAATATACATTATATAGACTAAATGTCATCTAAAATTAACGTTTATTTGCAACATAGTATAGCAAACTATTACATGATCAAAAACAAATTAATTTTTGCAAGAAAAATATCTCTGTTTGAAAGTCTGGTGTCGCCAGAAATTTGTGATGTTAAAATGGGGTCATGAGCCCAAAAAGGTTGGGAACCACTGCACAAGCCGCTCTAATTTACATCCAAGAGTTGTTTCAGCAATCATCACGATTGTTCTGTTTCCTGTTTTGTAATTGTATTTCGTGTTAGGAGAGAACAGGAAGAGAAGTAGAACGGTTCTACGCAGGCGCTTGGTCTTGGAGGTGGTGATGCCACCTATCCACATGGCATACACACTACATTGATAAATAGGAAATTTCACACACTTTTGCGTGTCCGTCTACATGCAGATTTTTGCTCCAAAAGGCACGTCTGAACACGGAATTAAAAGTGAGAACACAACACCACTTTTGTTTTTTCAGTTCAGATCATTACCATCTAAACGTAGCCTTAGCTGCATGACGTCAGAGGAAATGATTATGTAAGAAAGTAATGAAGACAGTCAAAAACGTATTTACTTAAGAGCTGTTTGTAATTATAACAATAGTGTCCAATACTATATCAATATTGAAGTACAGTATTTTACAGGGATTCAACAGTTTGGAATACATATCTTAACTTACAATTTGGGGTAATTAAATTCCTTCAATACAACATGTACAATTATGTTGTTGTATGCTCCTACTATGCTACATTTCAGAGGTAAATGCACTTTTTACCTTTTATTTTACTTTTATTTTCCAGGAAAAACAGTTACTCATCAAATGCTTTCCCGCATGTGTTAAACTTCATTTCCTTAAGTTAAATAAACTTTAAAATTCTTGAGGGTTTTTCTGAAAAATGCTTTGTCTAAAAGCTGTAAACAGGAAACTGTTTCTCTGACCTCATGAAAAAGTTGAAGTTTTAGAGGTTTATGGTGCTATTACTTAACCCATAACGACCCAAACATCCACCGCTGACTAAAAGCATTTACTGATCTAAACTGTTTGATAACTGATGTCCCACTAATATCAAATAAAAACTCAATATATGTAAATAATTTTTGTAAAAGGCAGTTTGTCAGCTTTTGTTGGTCATCAGATATGACCCATTTGGATGTTTAGAGGCTCCGTAGTGAACATGGAAACACTATCATCACCTGCAACATTAATTTACCAGTAACACTCATGTAGGTAATAACAAATGATGGTGGTTGGAGATGCTTGTTTTCTGTTCATTTAATGATATATTTTGTTGAAAAAGTCAATGTTAACTTAAATTTTTTGTCTGATTTGATATAATAACCACTGAATTTACTTGAACATTTACATGATCCGTAAATTAACTGTAGAAAATACCTGATTTTTACTGAAAAATGCAAAATGCAGATAATAATATTAAAATAAATGGTGATAAATCACTTGGGAAAGACAAAAAAAAGCCATTTGCAAGTTGTGACAAAAATGATTATGGGTCTTTAAGTGTTAAGGTACTGAATGTGTTTTGTTTTATTTTGTAGTGTAATGTTTTCACTGTGTGGTTTTAGTACTTTTATTTAAATAGAGGATGTGAATACTTCTCGCACTACTGGTAAATTACAGGCCTGTGAGTGTTTTTCTGTTTACTGTAGACGTCTAGGATTTACAGTATATCCTGACTCACACTGACACATCATCCTTTAATCTTGATTCTTTTGTTTAATATTGTCTGATTTCAAAGTGAAGAGGGGTTTGAAGAAGAGGAAATGCACTTTTGCTTCCCGCTAAATGACAGCCTGTAGCACATCCTTGTTGACAGAGAGGCCTTCTGAATGTGCCTTTTTGTTTTGTGGGCACGTCCGCCCACTTACATCCCCCCCACCCTCCCCTTGCCGTTTCCCACCAGCTCTCCATCCCCTCCCTTTCATCCTTTTATTTGACCTGGCTCTTATCTGCACGCCGTGAATGGGACAAGGTCTGATCAGCTCCCTGGCATTATGAGGCCAGAAGGGCAGACAGAATAGACGACATTGCCAGTAAGGCTGGAGGAGGATCCCGCTGGAGAGGAAAGGGCCGGGCTCCAGGGCTCTTTCTTATGGAAATACTTCAATGTAACCTTGTCCAAGACGCGACAGCTGGAGGCGTGGTCTTAACGTAACAGGGTAGGACCTCCAGGGACTCTTAATTTTTTTGGAGACCAGGATTTTCCTACATGAACACTAGGCCTGAAGTCCCAGTTGTAAAGGTGGAGGTCATTGGATATGGCCCCGCTGACCGTCAGGGGTGCAGATTTTCAGCATTTCCATCAAGCAGCATATGTATCCACCCCTGAGGGTTTCTGTGTGCCGATGAGTAACAGTGGTTCTCTCATGGTCTACAGGTTGCAACAGGGAGCTCAGATACAACTCCGGACCTTTGGAGCCGTCTGGACTACAAGTATCCTTTCATTGCTCCCTTTTTATACCAAGCACTTTCACATCTGCGTGAACACACAATAGTTAAAGCACTGGTGTGTGGAGCAGTACTATACAAGGTAAAATACCAATGGGTTTCATTTCAGGGAACATAAAGACAGTCAGACACAGGAATAAGCAGGAAGGTTATGACCTGCTTTAGATGCGAAGGCTATAGGTATCTACTGTTTATGGTGTACATGTCTGGGGATATTATACGCTTCAAGACCACCACATACATTATACAGCTCTGGACAGAGTTAAGAAAGCACTCAAAATGCCTGTTAATAACTGGAATGTGATCAAGCCATAAACCAGTGTTTTTCAACCTTGGGGTCGGGACCCAACGTGGGGTCGCCTGAAATGTCTAGTAATTGATAAAAAGAAAAAGAAAAAACTTACTAATAAAAAATATATGGTGATTTGAGAGAGACAATCCCAATACATAAAAGACATGATAAACTCTGAGGCTGTAAAACTGAAGCACTGTGGTTCTGTTTATCTTTCAAATGTTCATTGTGGTCGGTTTCAGATGCTGCAGCTCTTTCATAATTCATAGTTTGAGTTCTTGTTTGTTCAGTATTAATTGTCAGCCTCGTAAATCCAAGCTGGACTGACTGTACATATCCTGACCAAGGAAAATCAAATTCTACCTTTGTGCAGTAATGTACACCTGGCTTTTCTGCCTCCATCCATAATAATATACATTATATAGACTAAATGTCATCTAAAATTAACGTTTATTTGCAACATAGTATAGCAAACTATTACATGATCAAAACCAAATCCATTTTAGCAAAAACATGTCTCTGTTTTGAAAGTCTGGGGTCGCCAGAAATTTGTGATGTTAAAATGGGGTCACAAGCAAAGAAAGGTTGGGAACCACTGCCATAAACCAGGGCTCCATTTTTTCACTACAAATCGCACAAAACAAGAGTAATGTGTAAGACTCACGGAGAGAATTTCATGATGGTTAAAATCAGGGTTATTCTGTCATTAACTTAAAAAAAAATTCTTCTTATGTGAATGTAAACTTGTTTTCTTTGCAATATTCTGAAAACACTGCATTCTCTCAAGCGTTTTTCTCACAAATTTGATTCTCCTCCCCTCTCTTTAACACAAATATCTGTTCTTTGTATTGCATTCAAGAGAGATTGTTGATATACTTTATTTTTCATTATTGTTCACATTGTTCACAATAAAATAAAGAAAATATGACACCTTGGTAAATAAAGGTGTGGATGACAGCTGTATTAATGTAAAAGACATAGCAAGACAGGAATGACAAGAGAGGAAGGTTTAGCCGTTAGCTTAGCATAAAAACAGCTGGTAAAAAATGTAGAAATGCTTTCAACTTTTGAGTCTAGAACTCTTTGAGTACATTTCAGAGTTTGTACCTTTAAGGAAATGGTTTGAACTGGCCCATTATTTTCTTTAAAACACTACTGTCTACTTGTGTAAAGAATGCGTCTTGTGTAGCTGCCTCTGCTAAGCTAACGGTTGCTAGCCTTTCATTTTGTTGCTGCTATACAGGAGCAGAAGGGGGACACTGAACAGCTTAAGAATTCAAGGATTTTTAATGGGAAAAAAAATGACCCTAGTCAATTACAGACATCAGCAAACAGGCTGTTATCCTCGATGTAGGAAACTGAGATTGTTGGTCAACGTCAACAGACAATTGTCTCCTAGCATAACCGGCTTGTTTAGTCTGACATAATCTCATTTCCTGGTTCATACAGTAAATAATGTACATGTAATGCATTTCTTTAGTGGGTATCACTTAGGGTTAAGAAGGGGCTAAATTCATTTATTTAACTTGAATACTGAGACTAATTGTTTATTGTTTATACGGATCCCCATTAGCTTCCACCATTGTCGTTGCTACTCTTCCTGGGGTCCGTTACAATACAGATACAGTTACAAAATACACACGTAAATAAAAACAAGTTTACAGTTCATTGCTATGATCAGCAAACTGAACATTTCATCTCAACACATAAACCTTAAAACATTTAAACTTTTATCTTTACAGCAACCTAGCCCACGAGAGTCAAAACAATCATCCGCATTCCTGTATTTCCTTTAGTAGTTCATGTTTGAGTTTTTTTGGTTTTTTTTAATAAATATAAGCTTTTAGTGTGTTTGATGTATAGAGGTAACTACTGAGACTAATTCTGCGTTCCAGGCCATCCGTAACTTGTGTTTTTCTAACCTTCTGCCGGTGACAATGCACTGGAATGGCAGTCAAACCCGTGACTTCCCACCCGTGAACTCGTACTAGATCGATGTACTACCAGTTCTGAGTTCTGATGTCATATAGCCCGTGAAACAACAACGGCGGCCCCCATTGTTTATGCCAAATTGTTTATTAAAACTAGGTGTTGCTCTGACGTTATTTATCCACAAATGTTATGCATAATCAGCAGCTACTCTAGTGTTAGGACCAGATTAAATGAATACCAAATATGTATCCAAATATACAAATAATGTAACATAAAAGATATAACAGCTTCTCTTGCCTTACACGCTGTTTTTCCTCCTCTGTTTCCCTCCATTAAACAAGGAACAAGTACCTCTGGCGATAGAAATGATTGCAAAGGAACTTAAGCCCCGTACGGTCCGCCATGCTGGTTTGTTTACATCTACCTACCACAATTCCTTGCGTTCAGGCATTTTGGCGTGACTTGCCTGGAACATTACAAAGCCCTGAGTCACAGTTTGAAGTCGTGACTTACGGGCTCAAAAACCGGCCTGGAACACAGCATAATTCAATATTTTACCTGCAGTAGGCTAGATTGAGATTTGGTGTGTTTACAGCAGTGCATCGCTTCATGTCATGCTCAGCATTGTGTACATATAAATCATTACTTTCTTTATCTTCCCCTGTACTGGACAAAGCAGATAAAGGGCAGACAAATGAAACATGAAGTGTGAAAATGTGAAATGCCTCATAAAAGCTGTATTCTGTATCCGATGGTATCCATAAATATCTGACTTGGCAGATACAGTGGGAAGTAACATTAGTGAGCTAATGAGCTACGTTAGCTAGTATCAATTATTGTTTATTAATTTAGTAATATAACTTCACTAAATAACTTCATCCACTTCCTCTGCTCTTTACCATTACATTACCATGGGATGTGTTTTATGGACTCTGTGACTCAGTCGGTAGTTAATGAACTTAAGTGGACCTACATCACGTCATGACTTAACCAGTGGACGCATACTTCATATTAACAAATGAACAAGTGCAGTCTTTTACATAACGAACTTTGATTTTTTTCCACGCAAGTACACATGTTCTTATAGTTTTTCTTTGTATGTATGTGTGCTCATACGTATTTAATATACGTATTGTGTTGACATAAGTAGCTACTGTAGTTTAATCATTTTGTGGTATGAAAACAGTTGTGTGTTTCCTCTGTACTAGCATTTTTTTTTTTTTTGGCAGTGCTCCGTTAGCTAGTATCAATTATTGTTTATTAATTTAGTAATATAACTTCACTAAATAACTTCATCCACTTCCTCTGCTCTTTACCATTACATTACCATGGGATGGGTTTTATGGACTCAGTGACCCAGTCTGTAGTTAATGAACTTAAGTGGACCTACATGACGTCATGACTTAACCAGTGGACGCATACTTCATATTAACAAATGAGCAAGTTTAGTCTTTACATAACGAACTTTGATTTTTTTTTCCATACAAGTGCATATGTTTTAAAACTTTTTCTTTGTACATATGTGTGCTCATACGTATTTAACATATGTATTGTGTTGACATAAGTAGCTACTGTAGTTTAATCATTTTGTGGTATGAAAACACTTGTGTCTTTCCTCTGTACTGGCTTTTTTTTTTTTTTTTTTTTTTTTGGCAGTGCTGCATTAGCTAGTATCAATTATTGTTTATTATATTAGTAATATAACTTCACTAAAAAACTTCATCCACTTCCTCTGCTCTTTACCATTACATTACCATGGGATGTGTTTTATGGACTCTGTGACCCAGTCTGTAGTTAATGAACTTAAGTGGACCTACATGACGTCATGACTTAACCAGTGGACGCATACTTCATATTAACAAATGAGCAAGTTTAGTCTTTACATAACGAACTTTGATTTTTTTCCATGCAAGTACACATGTTCTTACAGTTTTTCTTTGTATGTATGTGTGCTCATACGTATTTAACATATGTATTGTGTTGACATAAGTAGCTACTGTAGTTTAATCATTTTGTGGTATGAGAACAGTTGTGTGTTTCCTCTGTACTGGCATTTTTTTTTTTTTTTTTTTTTTGGCAGTGCTGCATTAAGTTTCAGCTAATCTAATTTTACCACTTAATGGCCTCATGACCTGGCCTGGTGGTTTGAAAGGAGCACATCATTTTACTTTATGGACCCTATCTTCCCTGAAGATAGAGAAAAACAATGAAATGTATGCCCAGTAACACACCCATTTCGAGAATTCATTTAATGCATGAATGTGTTAATGTTTTAATATTAGATTTTTTTTTTTTTTTTTTTTTTACCAGAAGTGCATTTAAAGTGAAATACAGTTATTAGAAATGCATAGTTAAATAGTGCTGGCAAACAATTTACAACTCACTTTGGCTTGAAATGCTCTATACCTGCAATTTTACACCACCTGCTTTAGAGGACCGGACTCTGTTAATGGATTTTTTTGTTAAGAGAGTAAAAACTAGACACTCAAATATTAAAAACTAAAAAATAACATTTCAACAAAACAAAATACTTTCTTGAGAGACATTTGGTAACATCACCCTTCAGTGTTTTTAAGATTTCCAAAGCATTTGTTAGGCTGTTAATTTGTGTAAATATCTTCAACATTCTTAAGCAAATGTTCTTCCACATTTGCCTTTTTACTGTTACTTGAATAATTGCAAGTATCTGTGTTGCTGCTGCTAAAACGCCTTCTCACAACATAGTGCTTCCACCACCATTTTTCACAGATTTCCTGTTACATAAAGCGATAATATCTGCCAAGCTACCACAAAACGCAGTGCCTCATATTACTGATAACTGTCTTGGAAGTTGTATGAGTGTCAGGAATACATTTTCCAATCAAACACAATTTTCAAACCCAATCACACTACCATGAAAAGCAGAAAATGTGACTGAAGATTGTTATATATTTTTATTTGTAGCCCCTACCCTCAATGTTCATTAAGTCATAAGCACAACTTTTGCCAATATAGGCATTTAACATATCATTAAAAAGCTTAGATTCTCTGTATTTTTTGCTATTTGGGTATTTTTTTATGAAAATCTTGAGCACTAAAGGAGAATTTATTGAAAAAGTAAATTATTCATGTTCCTTTAGTCATGTTCAGGTAGTCATATATGTTTTAAGGAGATCTGGATAGAGAACATTTCTTAAGTGTACAGTTCTGCAGCATCATCATGTTTAAGTCACATTAATTTATACAGGTGGCAGTGGATAGCACTTGTTCCCAGTGATGAAAGTGTTAAGGTTTTTGCCAGAAATCCATTTTTTTAACGAAAACTGAGCATATGTTCTGGTAAATTAAACGTGTCCGGATCATTTCCGTCTGGTTTGGCAATATTTTAGCCGGAAAATTACGCATAAATCACTCACAAAAGTGTAAATTATGTTTATTTGGGTCTGTCTCATGGGTGTGGCCATATTGCTTTCTTCTCCATTCGACTCGACCAATGAGATGCTCGTTTACAACACAGAACTTGTATTGACGGCTCTGATTGGTCCGTCGATGGCACGTGGTCCGTTTCGCGTCTCTGGAGACAAGATGGCGGATTCGCTTTGAGAGTTTTACTGCCAATGTATTTCGTCTAAATATACTGTAAAATCACGTCAGAATTCGTCATCCTTCAGCGTGGGGACAAACTGAAATGTGAGGCAGGAATCAAAAATAGGTTCAAGTGGTCCTGGCTCAAGGAAACTGATAGAAATGGCGATTTTCTGTCGCAGTATGTCCAGAAGACAAGCAAACCAGGTTGGTTACTCATTGAAGTCATTCAGAAAAGTTCAGGGTTTTTTTCTTTTCTCACTTTCATCACTGTGTGCCTCACAGCAAGAAGGTCCTGGGTTCGATTCCAGCACTAGTCGATGGGGGTGGGACCTTTCTGTGTGGAATTTGCATGTCTGCTTGGGTTCTTTCCAGGTACTCCGGTTTCCTCCCACCATCCAAAGACATGTACTGGTTAATCTCAATTGCCCATAAGTGTGAATCTGACAGTGATTGTTTGTCTCTATATGTCAGCCCTGCGATGAACTGGCGACAAATCCAGTCCTGTCCAGTGTACCCCATATGTAGCAGGGATAGGCTCCAGCGACCCTAGTGAGGATAAAGCAGGCTCAGATAATGAATCACTTATATGTTGCCTTGTCATTTTATCAATATCTGCACTGTGCGAACAACTCAAATCAAACTAAGAAAGCTATAGCTAATTCAATGCCACTCCAACATAATTCATTTTATGCGCAACTCTGAACTATGGATAGTTTGTCACTTCTAAGACTATCGACCTAAAAGCTACTTCACATCTACCCATCACAGTTACTTCCTAAAGGCAACAGATCATTGCAGAAAACAAATTAAAAGTTTGTACAGTTTTTAACTGATGATGAAGGCGTTTTTAATCAATGTTTAGTTCTAATTTACCATTGGATCTTCTGAGAAGCAGAAGGTAATGTTGCATAGAATTACATCCATTGTCTGGCCTAAAAAGAGGCTTAATGAGCATATTTTTCCACTGGAACATTTCTCATTACAGACAAAGAGGAAGTAACACACATAGTAATGCATTCTGCTGAAATTTTACTTGCAACACTTTTTTTGAGTCGACTGAAGCGTTGCATGCTCATGATCAATGCAATCTCTGTAACCATAGTAACTACATGAAGTATGCCCACCCTGTGGCTATAGTTGAAAGTCTACATAGTGGGTTAATTTGCACATTTGACACAACATGTGTGCACTAGGTTTCTGGACTTGTATGTAAATGAGTGAGAGAGTGGAGATGACAGGAGCCCTGAGCGGGATGAAAGGCACAGCTCTGACTGTGTTTCCCATTGGTGGTGGAAAAAAAAAGTCTTATTATGGCTGCTTTGATGTGGACCAGGTGAGAGGAGCCTCAGCCTGGATCCCGCTGCCAGGTAATTGAGCCTCAACTCGTCTTGCGGGTGTCTCATCCTGAGGGTGCACTGTCGCTTCCTTAGCCGTTTCCCTGTCAGCCCGGCTTTAAGCCTCATTAGGACGAGCGTTTTACTCTAAGTGCTGATTTTGACGGACATCAAAGTCTGTTTGATCTTTCCCGTTGAAGTGGTTTGTGCGCTGTGTTTTCAGGGCTGACAGCTGATGTTTTTGTTTTTGAGGCTGCTATCCCAGAGGCCACCCGCGTTTAGGAAATGTGTGGTGGCTAAATTGAATGGTTGGCTTGGTTTTGGGATGAAACATGGTCTGACATGGTAGTTACATTTCTGGCTGTTACTTTTTTTTATATATATATCACATAAAAAGTAGAATAACAGAACAATGATATACAACAGTAACAGCTAGAAGGAGGAGACACAAATTGTGTATATACATGTTGATGTGAGGCCCATCATTTCAGATGCCTTTTTTCATTGTACATTATTATATAGTTGATATAAATATGTGTGCATATGTGCAGCTATGACTTTTATAAATGGGTGCTTCTATGAAACTGATCCCTAAAAACAGGACATGGGGGCTAAAAATTCAATCCATATGTAGACTAATATTATGAAGTAAGTGTGGAAGCACTTTGGGTCTGTTTTAAAAATAAATACTGAGGTAAAAGAGAAACTATTTTTCAGATAAAACACATTTTTATATTATTTTACATTATATTTAATACAAAAATCTGCATGTAACTCGGTGAAAAGGACATGAAAATTACATGCCACTATTTATTTATTTATTTATTTATTTTTATTCTCTCACAGGTACATTTTGGGAACTGAACTAATTATGCAAGGCAGAGTGTTTCACAAAAATGACTGCTGGTGCAAAATCATTCACGACTTATATGCATTTAAATGGGCAGGTTCTGCATGTAACACAAGTGGACACGATGGGTTACATACAAAACCTGGAATGAGACTGAGATTCATGAAAAACCCACATGTCTGGATTAGAAAAAAACACTAGGATTCTCAAATTTAACACAGTGTCTTTATTTATAACAGTATATAAGACCGTTTACAGCCATGTTTTCATGATAAAATGCACTGACACCTAGGTAGCTTTTCATGTCCTAGCCTAATTTTGGTCCTTTTTTTGGCTCAAATATTTTATTAAAAATTCATTAATTTTGGGATGGCTCAGAGCAAGAGTATAATTTTTTTTGACATTTATCTGAGGTCATCATTAGGTACATCCTGGGGGGAAATATGTCTAAATTTCTCTTTTATTATTGGGTCTAAAAAGCTGGCAAAGTGGTAGGTATCAAAATGTACCCAGTTTCCTAGAAGCACTCATATTTAAAGTGAAAATTCAGCTTTTATTAACTTGGAACTTAAAACTATGTCACTGGGGACTGAATTTTTTTTCGTCTGTCTGTTAGCAAGATAACTCAAAATGTTATGGAAGGATTCTGATGAAATTTTCAGGAAATGTTGATTCTGGCACAAGGAACAAATTGTTACATTTGTTCCAACACAACTGATCTGCCTTGGCAGAAGTCTCACCACTCTCAGAATGCTTTTCTAGTTAGTCAGGTTATTCACATTTTTTTGTGAAAGGATAGTTTGTAAATATAAACCTTTTCATGTAATTTTACTTTTTTGCACTACAACAAAGTCAAAAGTGGGAGTTGTTAGTGTTTATAGGTTATTATGTTAGAATTTTACTGGTCCAACCCACTTGAGATTACAATATTATGTAGCCTATGAACTAAAATGATCTTAAAATTCTTGTTTATTAATATGTTCGGTGTAATTTTGGCATTTCACTAATTCATCCCAAAGGTTGGATTGCAATACTGTAATACATGTAGAAATATTTAGGATGGCACATTTTGGACTTTATGTACTGTAGGTTAGGTTTGTCTATAAAAAGACTTTATACAGTTGCGGAAAAAATTATTTCCTCAAAATTCATCAAAAACAATGGTTATGCAATCAAGTACTAACTCCTGTGTGTATCATGTGACTAAAACAGAGAGAAAAGAAAACATGGAATGCCTAAAAGCACTGTTTTTGTCAGTACAATGCCATAGATATTGATGTAAGAAGTTAAATGATTTTGGTTATTATCAAGAAAACATTGAAAGTGGTTTGATATCAGCTCTTAAATCAGTGTTTTTCAACCTTGGGGTCGGGACCCCATGTGGGGTCGCCTGGAATTCAAATGGGGTCACCTGAAATTTCTAGTAATTAAGGAAAAATAAAAACTTACAAATAAAAAATGTGTGGTGAGTTGATAGACAATCACACTTAAAAGATATGACAAACTCTGAAGCTGAAACTGAAGCACTGTGGTTCTGTTTGTCTTTCAAATGTTCATTGTGGTCGGTTTCAGATGCTGCAGCTCTTTCATAATTCATAGTTTGAGTTCTTGTTTGTTCAGTATTAATTGTCAGCCTTGTAAATCCAAGCTGGACTGACTGTACATATCCTGAACAAGGAAAATAAAATTCTCACTTTGTGCAGTAATCTACACCTGGCTTTTCTGCCTCCGTCCATAATAATATACATTATATAGACTAAATGTGGACCAAAATTAACTTTTATTTGCAACATAGTATAACAAACTATTACATTAGCAAAAACAAATTAATTTTAGCCAAAAAAAAATAAAAGTCTCCGTTTTGAATGTTTGGGGTCGCCAGAAATTTGTGATATTAAAATGGGGTCACTAGCCTAAAAGGTTGTGAACCACTGTCTTAAATTAAACTCTTATGAGCTATTTTTGTTGTTATCATTATATTTGTCCAAACGAATGTACCTTTAGTTGTACCAGGCATTAAAATGAACAAGAAATTGAAGAAAACAAGGGGTGGTCTAATAATTTTTTCCATTTACAAGATGATACCAGCTCATAAAAGCATTTCTATATATGTAAGTGCTAGAGTATGTAAGCTGAATGAACATACAGCACTTAAAGCATGTACTGTGCTACTGGTGAGAGGTCAGTTAAAGGTGACGTGTAGGACATGAAGGACGGGAACGATACCCGAGCGGCAGTTGGCCTTCGCCCCACAATACTGCTCAGCATGTTCTCCCACTCATACAGTACAGTCCACTCAGCCCCACAGAGACACACACACAACTGTAACACCATTGTGTATGAGAACGCAGCTCTCACAGCCATAATTACCACTGGTATCTAGTATTATGCCGACGTAGAACAGGAGGTAAGAGGACAACTCACTCTGGCAGGTCTCGAGGAAGTTGTTATTGTCCCCTCATCCCAGCGCTGTAATAACCACACTCCTCTCTCTGTGTCCCTCATTGAAAACATTTATAAATAAATCCTGTTAGCTGGCAGAATAATGCCTGTAATTCCCACTACTTGCATTTTGCTGATAACAGCACCAGCGTATACAAATTGGTGCCAAATAACATTTTAGATCATTTTCCTCCACTCTTTTGTTTTTGTGCTTATGCCAGGGTATTGTGTACTTGCAAGCTACTTCTAAGCCCATTCATTGCAGGCTCTCAGGTACAAAGGTTGCTTATTTTAACTAGAAACAGTTAAGTATTGTGTTTTTCAGGAGCACAAGCAAAGCGTCATATCCCGCCGAAGTCTAATTATTAATCGAAAACTATTATTTAAAAGATTATGTAACGGAGAGGACGCTGTATTCATTTTATTACAGTATCAGATGTCACCACCGCGCCTCTGTATCTGAAAAGAACAGCACGGTATGTGATTGTGAGAATCAAACGATAGCCTCCTATCACAGGTGTTGGGTTTAAATGTGCTTCGCTGAACTGTAAAACCCAATCAGTCTTTATTTCTTCTGTCAGCGCTGATCACCGTATCGTCTTTTATCACCACTTACACTCATTAAAAAGCCGCAAACTGCATTAGCATTCATAACACCCCTCTTATTTCCATCCTGTTGACAATAACAGTAGGACTTTTTATTTATCAGATACAAGCTAATACTACAAATCTTTATTTATCTATCTGTTCTGCTTGTTTACAGCATGTAATTTTCCTTAGTGACCTATTTGGTTTTATTACTTTAGACGGCTCTCCAGCAGACATGAGCTAGTAGATTAAATATGATAACATTTTAGTAATCGGTAACAGAAATAGCACCAGCACCTCAAGCTTGAATGACTAATATCCAGCTCTCTGCAGTAAATGAAGTGCCATTGGCATTTACTGACACTAAGCTGATAATGGTCTTACGAAGGGAGCAGTATTCTTAATGGAACTGCAAAATTTCTTGCATCTCAGTGCTTGGATTCGGTGCAGTGATGTGAGTGAAATGTGAAAAGGGCTGTGTCATTGTTCAGGCCTGGTGGAAGAGACTCACTTTCTGTTGGGTGTTTTTTTTTTTTTTTCTTTTGCTCGCATTGTTAAAAAAGCAGCAGAGGTTAATTTCAGGTAATATGACAGAAAAGTGCTTGAGGGAAATGATAACTGACGTGACGCGTGCTTTATTTGTGTACAGAGCATGACACATCCCATTTATTGTATAAGGAATGTGACACCGACTGCAAAATGTTAGTTGTTTTAACCAGAGAAACACGTTAACAGAACACTCAAGGCAAAAAGTGTATATTTCCCATTTCTTGAAGATAATTTCTGTTTAAGATAATGCTCAGATAAACACTCTGTGTTTCTATGTATGACGTATTATTCTGCCAAAAACAATGACTCACATCAACAAATTTTTTTGCAACATAATCACTCGACTCTGACCGCCTAATTTGTCCACCCACATTTGTTCCTTAATAAAAAACATTCACAAAAATCTGTCTTCCACCTGTGATGAACTTAACTGAGTAACAGTTAAATATGTTATACCTTGATCTTCTAACCTAGGCTCTGTCAAACTCATTTTAGTTCAGGGGCCAAGTTCAGCTCAATATGATCTCAAATGGACCAGACCAGTAAAATAATAACAGTGAAAAAAGTCAAATTACATGATGAAAATGTTTACATCTACAAACTATCCTTTAACCCTTTATTTGTCAATTATTAGTTACCTTAGTCAAGATTTTTTTTTCCTGAGTGTTTTTATTCCTCTTTAGGCATGGCAAAAAAACAATGAGATTGAGGTTTTTTTTTTGTTTTTTTTTTGTTTTTTTTAAATGAACCTATTTCTCATGGAGTTACAAAAATGTCCACTCATTTGGACACCATGTGTTTAATTTTTGAAGCAAAGAAACATGTATTTAACCCTTTCATGCATTGTGGTCACTCCAGTGGACAGTTCTTCTATAGCTGTTTTCTTGTATATTTATGGGTTTTGTTGTTTTAGTTCCATATGAGCCAACACAGTGGACACTTATGCAACGTCCCATAATACACTGCAATTCATACCATTACTATAACTTTGCTGTTCTTGATAAACCTGATCTGCAGTAACATGTTTAAGTGTAAATCAGTTGTTATTTGTTAGACAAAAAGAGTTCTTTTTTTGCATATTATATGAGGTAATAACTAGCATTGGAGTATGGTAAAATGTGAGAAAACAAATTAGCAGCCTTAAAAATGTTTTTATTTCATTGTTTTCATTTTACTTTCTGATACTGGGTTTTAAATACATATTTCTTTACTTAAAAAATTAAATGCATGGACATTTTTGTAACTCCATGAAAAAAAAAAACTCGATCACAATTTTTTTTTTATGCCAAAGGAGGTATAAAAACCCTCCAAAAAAAAAATCTGACCAAGGTTCTCATAATTCATGCATGAAAGGGTTAAAATGCAATATCAGAAAGTGATATACTGTGTGAAAGCTAAGAAAGAAAAGCACTTTTGATGCAGCTTATCTGTTTTCTCACCTTTTATCATACTCTAATACTAGTTCTTACTCACTTCATGGAGATAATATTAAAAAAAAAAACTTTTTCTTTAAGAAAACTGTTAATTACAGTCTAATAACAAGTAGCAACTGATTTACACCCAATCATGTTACTGCAGATCAAGTTTATCAAGAGGTTACATTAATGGTATGAATTTCACTGTATGGGATGGTGCGTAAGTGTCCAGTTTTGGCTGATATGCAACTAAAACAACAAAACCCATGAATATATAAGGGAACAGCTGGAGAATAACTGACCACTATGCATGAAAGGGTTAAAAATGTGAATAACATGAACAACCTGAAATCTCTTAAGAAAAATAAGTGCAATTTAACAAATATGATGCCTCAGTTTATAATTTATACATGTACATTACAATTAACAGATCACAATACATAAAACATTTAGTAACAGGCAGGATATTATTAAAATTACATCTATTTTTCTGAAGACATGTCAGGTTGTTTGTGTTTTTTCAGGTTATTCACATTTTTTGTGAAAGGATATTTTTAAATGTAAACATTTTCATGTATTTTCCCTTTTTTTTTTTTTAACACTAAAACAAAGAGAAAACTGGAGTTGTCATTATTAATACAGGGTTTCTGCGGGTCATTAAAAGCATTAAATCATTAATAGATTTTGTGGAAACTTAAATTAAAAAGCATTAAATTCAATGTCCAGAGGCTTTAAAAAATGAAATACACTCGATGGGGAAAATATACTTTGTTATTCACGATTTATTTTGATTATATAAACATTTAATAATTTGATCGAAAATATAGTGTGATTGACAGGCAGAACCCTTTAATTGGCTATGTTTATGGCTGATAGATGAAGTCACAACACTGGATGCTTGGAATGCAACGTGCTGTGAGCGTACTCATACTGTGTGAGTGGAGGGAATATTAGCAAATGTCAGAAAAATGGGAAAATGAAAGTTTCAGCAGAAGTGGTAAGAGGAGGAACTCTTCAGAACCTGGTAAACCATCATAAAACTATGTATAAAACTGTATCTGCAGTTGGACATGGACATTAAATTTATTTCAAGTGGCATTAAAAAGGGCATTAAAAACCATTAAATTAGGTTTGCTGATACCTGTAGAAACCCTGTTATAGGTGATTGTGAGCATTTTACTGGTCCTGACCCACTTTAGATCCTATTGGTCTGTATGTGGAACCTGAACTAAAACGATTTTAACATCCTTTATCATTAATATCTTCAGTGTAGTTGTTTTCATTTCACAAATTCATCTGGTATGTTTGACACCCGTGTTCTAACCCTATGTGTAAAACTGTAAAGTACATTTATGAAGCGGTACAACTGCATGTTTTAACAGAAGCTCCAAATGTGCCTCTCGTAGGATGTGTTTTGGCTCCGCTGCAAATGTTAGTCATGACCCAAAGCCAGATTTGGAACAGGCTAAAAATGCACTATTTTCCTCTGTGCTGTTCACTGCCGTGGACTCTTACACACTCACACAGTTTTGGCACAATGCTTTAACAAGGTCACAGATATATAAAACCTGCGTTGACCCATTGTGGTCCGCCGCTGACCGACTCTCTGCCACAATGGTGTGGGATATTTGCCAGACTCTTCAGCAGCCCCTATGTCCACAAGGTGCAGTAAGACTTCCTGTGTTACTAAATATATACCGTTACATACTGCGATAATCTGAACATAAAAGGAAAGGCTGTTTGGAGAAGTGACAACTGAAAAGTGCATCTTTGTCGTTTAGGATGAGGAGCAGCTGTGTGAGACTGCCCTGCACAAGACGACATTATCTGCGATTTGGAAAAAACAGAGGACCCCCTGTATGCGAGGCCGGTGATTCTGGATCGGACCACCAGGAGGATCTGCTGGAGGGAGACCTGGGGCTTGGCAATGCCCCAGCCCTCAGGGAGGCCTGAGTCTCCAGGAGGAGGACCTTTAACCCCAGTTTAATCAGCCCATGCTACCCCGAGGCTAAGGTCCTACTCCCACAGTGAATGGGGTCAGTGAGTGGTGCATCTGAGAGGAGCCGGCCCGGAGTAGCACTTACAAACAGCCCCTAAAAGGTCATGCACTCCCCTCTTGTGCTGACATGCATGCAGAAACTCATGCACAGGGCGAGAAAAACAATTGCAAAGGCCACTGCTCTTTCTGTTGTTCTGCTGCTGGTATTCATTGCTTGTGTTATTTTTTTGCGAGGGAGATTTAAAGAATTCAAAACACTGCCATTTTTAATCTATACACCTACACACAACAAACATGAAGCAGGGTTCACGTACCCTTTGTGCGCAGTGTTTTTTCTTGCGTAAGCAGGTTTTGTCATTTCCCGGTGAAAATGCAACATGTAAAGTCACACATTAATACCAGGTGAACTGTTGGTTACATAACATCTAACCTTTAGGGGAAAATTGCTCCGGAACATCTACTGTGATTGAATACAATTTCCACTAATCAACTAAAATGCTATTTTTGCTCCAACTTTACTTTGCTCTTCTCCACTCATTATTAAACTTTTATTACACTGTTTTTCTTACAATCCTTTACAGATTTAAATGTATTCTGGTGATATATTACCCCCCACCCCCCCCCCCCCTCCATGACCTCGCTTATCATTCTGTGGTGTCCTCAAATACTTCCAAATGCTTAAGCTATTAACAGCATTTGGAAAAAAGACTATTAGCATGAAGGTTTCCACCGAGTTCTTTAATTATAGATTGCAACTTGGCTGCTTTTGAGTGCATCATTATAAATCTGAGAGGCCCTCTCCCCATGAGTGAGGCAGCCTGTTGTGTAGTACACAAATCCATTCTATGAAGGTTAAGTTTTGTGAGATATGCACTGTTTCCTCTCATATTAATAAAGCATTGTCCTTGAAGTGAAGGCTTTTCCGTTGTATATTATGTATGCATGGTTGCATCTATGGAATGCTGCTCTGTTTCAATTCTGAATTGCTGCAAAAATGACAGTGAATTGTCTTGTTTACAAAAGAGAGTGAGTGATAGCAGCAGCATTTCATCATGTCCTCAGTGGAAATGTTCAACCTTTAGCGCCGCAGTTTACAAAAAAAAAGTAACAAAAAGCAAACGTACCTTATTTTTTATCTTAACCCGGAAGGGAAAGGAATTTGTGATCGTTTCAGGTTTTGAAAATCGTCAAGGTGAGTAAATCCTTAACAGCCTTATCTCTTACACATTCTGATCATGGTCAAAACATGATAAATGTTCCCATCCGAGAACAACCCGTAGATCTACACCTGCAAGCAACAGCATCCATCTCTGAGCGGAAAACAGTAAAAACCTGCTCACACTAAGGTCTTACACCGTTTCCATGTAATTTTACTATTACAAAAAAAAAACTGCTGAATGTATTCATTTTGCTCAGAACTACAATTTCAACTCTTACTTCAGTAAATGCTCTTTAAAGTATGTTCCTGTCATGTAGCATTTGCATATAATGGTGTCATTTTTTTGAACCATTCTCTGAGACTTTTAGTAAGGTGTTTTCATAGAATTGCCATGGAATTGAAGCTCTTAAGTGACTGTAATGATATACCGCTAGCAGCTCTGTTTCATTCTGTGACGATGACAAATAATATTCTTATGACATTATGTTATTGTTCCAAATAGCAGGAATGTTAGTCCTCATTTCAGCTCGGTTGTTCTCAAGTGGTGAGAGAGGCACAATGGGAGCTAGGGATTGCACACATTTCTTAACAAGAAAAAATATTACATCGTCTGCACACAATTGAAAGTACATATTCATTCAGTGAGTCATGATGGATGTTATGTTCTTAATTTAAGAGATTTTTGTCTTATGCACCAAGCTTTAAGAACCACTATATATTTTTTTATCATGTTTTTCCAAAGTACAGCAGTGTGAGGTGTTCAAACACAGATGCATAAACTCTCTTGTCAGCTCTGAACTTTACTCAATGCAATAATCCCAGATCATGTATTTTATAAGAGCAAGCAATTGTAAACATTTGAAATGGTAAAACGGACCGCTTACACTGACACTGAGAAAGACTTTCCAGCTGCAGAGCCTTGACATTATCCACAGTGCATGATATGAGATCATCTGGTGACAAAAATTCAAAAGATCCCTCAACATTTTTTTTTTTTTTTTTCTGGGAAAAGCACTACTGCTGCTCTGATGTAGCCTACTCATCACACTTCTACCTATGGCACATCAACAAACCAATTTATTGATTGTCTCTGACTTGGACCGGATATTACAAATAGACATTAGCAATGAGCTTTTTTTTTTTAACCACTTGTTCTTTGTTTGTTTTCATTCATCCACTATTTTCACTTTTACAGACGGTATGGAGACTGAAAAAAAAACATATTTTGTAAGGTTTTGAACATTCAAAAATAACTCCAAAACATCCACTTTGAAGTGTCATCATAACAAGATATATGATTATACAGTTGTTTTTTCCTTTCTTTTTTTCAGCGTCACTATTTGAAGTGCTTGTTCATAGGCCTTGCATTGTCAAACACATCCAATATTCCAGTATAAAGAAGTGGTCCCTTCAAATACCACTGCAATCAACTGAGGGAAACGAGATACATTCCAGATGTGGCCAGTGGATCTCCTCAAACACTGAATAAAGTAAAGCTTTAATTCCACAATAAGAGGAAACGGCACTCGATGCAAAATGAACATTAAATTAAACGGTCTTTGGTGGTGAGGACATTTTCACAGTCTGGAGTGTGTCAGTAGTGATTTGCTTAAGTCCTTGGCCTCCCCGGCTGTTCTGACTCTTTCATACCCTAGTACAGACATGGCGTGGTGGCAGTAGTCCTCCACTTGTTTGATCTGTTGAATGCTGAGCACTGTTCTCCATGCACTAGCAGCCTGTGTGGCATTCCTGGATGAGACTATGGAATGGCTTAGAGGATGAACTGGAGCCACTGGTCATGTTTAATGCAAATGACTCGATGTCGTGGTTGGCGGTGAGGTTGGCAAAGCGGTAGATGCTCCGCAAGATCTTAACCGGGTTCTCGACCAGGTCCTCGTACCGTACGGCCATGTATTTCCCCTTTAGCCAGCTGGGTGGGTTTAAGGCAGTCCTCAAAGTCCTGGATGTCGGTCGCAGATCACCTCCATCGCTCCTATAGAGTGATAGTCTGAGCCGTCCTTCTTGTTGGCTTTGTGACCCGGTCCACGAAAGGTATCGGCCGAAGTTTAGGGTCCCTACTGCGGACCACCTGCAAATTCTCCCTAATCAGGCCATGTCTGGATTTGATCCTGGAGTTGGCACCGCCGTGGGTCTCTGACAAGGTGTATCACCTTAATCCAAAGAGGTGGTCCTCCATGAGCGGGGCAACACGTTAACGTCCAAAATGCTACCCCTTTAATGACTATGGTGTATATTTGAGGCACTCCTCCTCCAACAGTCTAAGGCTCTGAGGGGGGCACTTTTACACACCTTATCGTCCACCATCCCCACCCCTCCTTCCTGTAGGCTGAGCACAGGGGATAGGAGCACACGACTTATTGAGGGTGGCTCCAAAGAGTCCTAGGGAGGTGAAATTCTTGCCCCCTGGGCTGTTGTAAAGTTGGAAAACAGACAGATCACAGCGGTATAAAGAGCTAAGCATGTCCCTGGCTGCCCCTTGTAAAGACACGGCGTCACCCGGGTACAGTTTCTGCCAGATGTGCCACATCGGCTCGTACAAGAAGAACACTTCGGGATTTTGGTTAAAAAGCTCTCCGAAAAAGGGACGATCCTGACCTCCAGGTGGTCAGAACGTAGATGAGCTGTCTCTTTTTAGCCAGCGAAGGCCTGTACAGGAAGCGGATGTCAGATCTGCTCTGATAGGTGGTGCTCCTCATCTGATGGTACACTGCTGGGGCTCTTTAGTCCATTTATAATTAGCCAAGTTGAGCATTGGTGAGGACCAGCATAAGAAATAGGCCATGATAAGACGATCCTCTTCCTGCGGAGGACTTTCATGACGATTCCAGGCTGTGCTATTATCTTGGTATGATTCCTGTAGGTTTTGAGCTTCCTCCCAAAGCCGGCATCCTTCTCCCAAGGCGCTGTCAACTTCAGTGGTTGATGATACTGTTTGCCTCTCATCTGTACCCTCAGAGTGGCTCCCACCACTGGAAGAAAGCTCCTCACATTTGACAAGAGAGAACAAGCCGGTCAGAAGGATGGATGGAACCTGTACTGGTAATGGATACCCAGATGGTTATGTAATACAGTCACCACAACACGATGTCCTGTTTTCCCTGCACTGCGCAACGCTCTTCACAGGAATAAAGGCTTAGATGACGCTTTCAGTCCATGTCGGTGGTTGCGGTGTGTCAAAACAAAAAGCAAGGAGCCTTCATCGCAGAACCAGACGCCCTGTTTGTCCGTGTTCAGCTCACACATCCCTGCGCGCTTCTCATCTCACGCATCCTTCTAAACGCCCGTGCGAAAATCCACGCATCGCTCACAAAGAAACAAACAAACAAAAAAACCCGTCACTGACTTTTTCACGACTCGTATCATTCCGCATCTGCCATGAAACGAGCAGTCGGAGGATCAGTCCTCTACACTTACTGCGTCTTCTTCCTGTCGCTCTGCTCGTCCAACTAAAAACAACCGGACCGATTCAATCAGAATACAGGACTAAGACCCGCCACACCGACCACCGATTGGTTGTCTTCGCTGCGTGTCGTGCGTCATCGCGCTGCGTCATTGGATCCGCGCTGCGTCCGTCTACTTTTCAGGCACATCTTCAGCTCCCACAGATCACAGATAGATGGTAGACTGTGGGAAATGATGCTGTTGTTATGGTTCACAGAGCTCTACCTCACTCTCTCTGCATCCGTACTTGGCTCCACCCCCGTGCAGACACAATCAGACCTGTACTTCTGCTGTGGAGGCTTTGTTTACTAAAGACACAAACACATCCATCCCCTTTGTCTTCATCACTGCTCTTTTTTTTTTTTTTTTGTCCTTATACTTTATTTACATATTATCGTATACACATAGACCAGAACATGGCATGGAGAAAAAAAAACACAATGCTTGAGGTGAGGCAGGAAGAAATTAACCGTTTCCATGCATGATTGTGAGAACCTGAGTCAAGATTTATTTTTGAGTGTTTTTATTCCTCCTTAGCCATGACAAAAAAACAATGTATCGAGTTTTTTTTTTCTATGGAGTTACAAAAATATCCATGCATTTAATTTTTGAAGTAAAAACACATGTGTTTAACCCTTTCATGCACAATTATGAGAACCTTAATCAAGATTTTTTTTCCCTGAGTGGTTTTTATTCCTCTTTAGGCATGAAAAAAAACAATGCGACTGAAAAATTTTCTTATGAAAAAAAAAAAAGTAAAAAAAAAAAAAAAAAAAAAAATAGTAATATAATAATAATAAAATTCTTATGAAGCTATTTTTCAAGAAGTTGCAAAAATGTCCACTCAGCTAGAGACCATGCGTTTAATTTTTGAAGCAAAGAAACATGTATTTACTGATAAATTGCGTGAAAACTATAACTATTACGCTCAGCGGAGATCTATACAATGTTACCAATTCATGTCAGAAAGCATATGTAATGTGTTAAGACCTTAATAAAGATATGTGTAAAAAAAAAACAAAAAAAAAAAAAATGAATATACAAGAGAAGAGCTGTAGAATAACTGTCCACTGTAGTGAGCAGTATGCATGAAAGGGTTAAAACCCAATTTCAGAAAGTAATATGAAAACAATGAATAAAAACTTTTTTTGTTTTTTTTTTTTTTGTTTTCATTGTGCATCTCAGAAGTACAATACAAAAAGAAAAAGAAATTCACATTTTATAATACAAGATTCTGTGACCCCCCCCCCCCCCACAGAAACCAGTGGCGACCCCCATACCAACCCAATCTGGATCTCAGAATACAAAAAACAATTAATAAAGACAAATACATGTATATAGATGAAAGAGAATATAATTTACAGATATAAACAGAATAGTGATCAGGAGAGTCATAGACAATTATGTTGCACTCTTTCTTTAACCATAAAATAAATACCATCCCACATACTAAGCGTTTTTCGACTGGCTGCATGCATCCGGCCCACTGACCTCTACATCATAACTATATCTAGAAAATAATTTATCCATTGTGCCGTGATAAAGTATTGAGGTGGTTGCCATCTCAATGCCAGCATTTTCTTGGCTGCAGTGAGAGCAGCCATAATATACGCCTTTGCTGAAGAGAAAGTTCTAAGGTAGAGTCATCATTAAGCAGAAGAAAAGATGGTGATGAAGGGATATTAATCTTCAGCATGTCACTCAAAATAACAGAAATTTGCTTCCAGAAATCATACACTTCAGGAACTCCCAGTACATATGTATAAATGATCCTACAGTATCTAGTGTGCATAAGTCACACATAGGAGATGGAATAATGTTCATAGCGTGACGTTTCCTGGGAGTTAAATACATCCTGTGTATAAACTTGAAATGTATTAACTGATGAAATAAAAACATTTTAATGCTGCTAATCTGATGTCTTCTCACATGTTACATATTCTAATGCTTGTCATTACTCACTTCATGGAGATAATATGCAAAAAAAAAAAAAAGTCTAACAAATAACA